>NC_041396.2:85040912-85308412 GCF_900747795.2 Erpetoichthys calabaricus
ATGTATTTGTATGATAGCATTTTGCTTCATCATATCGAACCATTCATCAAACATCGAAGCACGCACATCGATCTTGTAGGATCCGTATGGCTTTCTGTCATATGTAGATAGTTCCAACTTGATCACACTGCACCCCCCTACTTTTTGCTGGTACTGCAGCTCGTGCATGCGTCTCATTAATTTTTGAGGACATGCTCAGAGGATGCATCAAATGAACGCTGGGAACGCGTGGCAGCCATGATGTGTATTTGTTCTGAGTGTGAAGTATAAGCCGGCCCTTAGCCTGTACTAGCGTTACCTTTTACTTTTTATTTCATTGGTCTCCAATGGAAAATTGTGGTATTATCTGAGCTCAAAGATATTATAGCAACACATACCTTTCCTTTTAGGAACTCAGCCCATATAGAATTTTTCACATAGATAAATTATATTTCTGGCGTGGCTTAAGAAAGAATAGTAGTCCCAGTGAGGCATTATAAAGGGATGTTTCCTTAAGTATAAGGGAACCTCAGTAGCACTTATGCTTTATAATCCAGTTGTTGAAAGTACTCATTGTGTTTTATAGAGAGATTGATAAGCATTATTTTATAGTGCCCATTAGTTTTTCTTTTATCTACTCCTCTGCTTCTATCTCTAGTGGGTTAACTGTGTGTCTAGTAATTAGGCCAGCCCTCTGTCTCAGTTTATTGATTTTTAGGGCCTCTCTTGAACTGATGTTTACCCATCCAGCACAACACAGTATAGAAACTCACACTTATTATCAAAGAATCAAAAAAAAAAACATGTGAAGGGTTTTGTTACATACATTTAAGCAATGCAGCCTTTTAAGAAAAAAGAGTCTGCTTTTTCATATAGAATTCTTTCATATTAGTGGACCAATCCAACTTGTTGTTGATGTGGACCCCCAAGTATCTGCAGTACTTTCACATCCTTGCCCTTGATAGTTACCAGGGTTTCATTTATAAAACATGACTTCACTTGAAAACATGCTTAAGCCATTTCTTACACAAAAATGAGGAAAAGAAAATCTTGTTTTATTAACCATCTCCATGACATGCAAGTCACATTTGGATGCTCTAGAACGAATTATCCATCCATCCATTTTCTAAACCCACTTAATCTTAAAAAGGGTCATATTACAGTTAACTGACATGTTCTCTCAGTAGAGCTATCTAAAATATTTAACAACGTCTAATGCATATGCTTGATGTTAATTGCCTTAGTGTGCTGTCTGCTTTGTCTATAAAAATGGGTGTTCTGTGTGTTGTATGACATAACTGGCAAAGGCAGCATTACCAGGAAACCAACCATCACTCATGTCATGACCCTGAAGTCTTCCTCCCACACTACTATTTAATAAAATACAGGAATCATAGTTGAGCCAGGCCACCTCACAACAACATTAGTCAGACACATTTGAAAATCATATATTAGTTGTATATAAATTAAATGAAAGTGTTTTCTGTTTACAAAAACAAATTCATCCTGTGATGGTGCCTTTATCTTAACATGTGTGAAGTCAGTTTGTCAATTACATTAGGAAAATCAACAACCACTTCACACTGCCTCTTGACCTCGGCTTGCTCACCCTGACCATAAGATATTTGGATGTATCTGGGTAGCATTTTAATTATACCATCCCATACAGATGGCATGATACTGTTCAAGGATGACTGAGATTCCTGATTGGTCACCCAGTTTACACTGAAGAGAGCCTGTTGCCAAACACCCAATAGTTGTTAAAAACTGTAATGGAACAGAGATCATTTGATTTCTGGATACAGATCGCCCTAGTGTAGGCACTATTTAAGTTCCAAGAGGACAGCTGTAGGAAGTTTAAATCAAACTATCCTGATCCATATAATTGTTGCAATCCCTGAAAACTTGCTCCTTGCACATTATGCATAAGAGCTAATATTGGCATTGCCAGTTATGTTGTACCACACAAAGCAAAACTTGTATAATCTTTCTTTAAAGTGATAGTGGGTACCCCCTCAGAAACTGGCTCCTCATATCACTCAACAACCTGCAAACACCGCAAGAAAGGAAACATAATGGAAGGCATTCCAGCACATGGTCAGTAATAGAACACACCATTGTTTCATTGACAGGTTGATGATTGTGTTTGTAATTTTCAGGCACCACATTGCTGTAAAGTCCCAAAAATGTTTGCCGCATTGTGACTGCTTGTTCGGTACTGTACAGCATAGCACAGAAACATGGACTGCATGCATGTATGACCCAGAACCTGTCCCTCAGGATGTTAAAGTAATGTCAATTCAAAGACTCTTAGATATTGTATGTCAAATGTAAAGAGACTTGTAAGCATTACAACAATGACATTTATTTAACAAAATAATTGTATTTTTTTTCAACGTTAAATAATCATGTTCTTAATATCTCACCCTTCTGCCATACAGTTCTCATCAATACACGCTGTGTTTCTTTTTGTGTCTGCTGTGTATTGGCACTTTGCTATTGTGGTCTTCACTCAGCTGCTGTTACTTGCTTCCACTTTCTTTTATTTATGACTCCCACAGAGAGATCATCAAAAAGAATGTATTTGTATTGTAGTTTGTAGACGCCAAAAAACTCAGCAAACAATTGAATTGAATCAGAATCCCCACCCCACCTAGCACTCACTCCCTTATCACCACAAGGTGTCTGAAGGTACAGCGCGCATCCTGGCCAAGTCAGGCGTCAGAATAGCACACAAACCCAAAAACAATCTGCGCACGGTCCTGTTTAATGCTAAAAACAAGAAATCGATAGCAGAAACACGAAACGCCTTTATAGCATTTTTTATAGCATTCCATGCAGTTCTTGCTCAGCGGTATACATAGGACAAACTTCAAAAAAAATCGCAATACGTATACAGGAACATCGCAACGCCGTCAGAAGAAAGGACTCACTTTCATTGATCTACACGCATACTAAATCAACAGGACATACATTTAACTGGGACAATGTACAAGTAAAATTTAAGGCCAGCACTAAAAGTGCCAGAGAGCTGGCCGAATCTTGGTTATCAAATGAGAACGCCATCAACAGACACTTGGACATAAATCCAGCATATGCAAACTTAAGAAGAACATGTTCATAATAAATAAACTGTACACCCAATACCCCCCCCCCCCCCCCATCACACTGACTTAGCCACCCCCCCCTACCCCCTCCACGTAATGTTTTGCTATATATTGCCTTTGATTCTTGTAAGTCTAAGCATTATCCTCTGATGAAGACCCCTGGCAGGGGTTGAAAGCTCAGGAATAAAAACTATTTTATGATACGTGATTCATTTTTTCTCCCTTTGTGGATCTCCTGCTGCAAATATATATATATATATATATATATATATATATATATATAATATATAATATAAAAAATAATTGCTCAAAAAAATTAAAGGAACACTTTGAAAACACATCAGATCTCAATGGGAAAAAAATCATGCTGGATATCTATACTGATATGGACTGGGATGTGGATGCCACATCCTTTGAAAGAAATGAAAATTATCAACCTACAGAGGGCTAAATTCAAAGACACCCCGAA
The DNA here is from genome assembly GCF_900747795.2 of Erpetoichthys calabaricus. Lineage (NCBI taxonomy): Eukaryota > Metazoa > Chordata > Cladistia > Polypteriformes > Polypteridae > Erpetoichthys > Erpetoichthys calabaricus. The sequence continues at coordinate 85,044,468 of NC_041396.2, forward strand.
AATCAAAGTGAAAAAGTCACGAAATTTCATTGCAGCAACTCTAAATCGTACTGTTTTTTGTATGGCCCCCACGATGCAATCAACATCTTTCCTGAAGAAGGGGCCTGAGTTACCTCGAAAGCTTGCATATTGTAATCTTTTTAGTTAGCCAATAAAAGGTGTCATTTTGCTTGACTTTTCACTGCAGTCAACTCTGAAATTTATAAGTCTCATGTCAAGATAACATGGTCTTGAAAAGAGTACATCTGGCAGCCCATAATCTATTCGTCTATTTATTATTTTTTTGAAAATTATATCAATAGATCAACTTTGTATTGTGAAAAAAGAAAAAAAAGTCATAACAGATTCTGCTGTTTTAAGACTCCATTTCAAGGTTCTTTTATTTGCCATTTGTGCACAAAACTAACAGTCAAAGCACATTGGAAAATTCTTGTGCAGAGCTCTGTCTGAGTCATAGTAAAACATTAAAAATTATGTTATGTGCTATTTATTGTGGTATTCGTAAAAGCAGTGCTAAAGTTTGTGATGGGCCATCTGTTGAAATGAAAAATACTGGGCATTATTTTTATTACATGCATTACAAAATACATGAAATATATGGTGCACTGCAAACATTAATTTTGAATATGCTGAGGTCTACATTGATTACTTAGATTTCAACCTATCTTGGACAAGTAGCACAACTAGTAATAAATATGCAGTTAAAATTCATTAGTCTTTGAGTTAAGAATATAATTCCATGTTTTATCATAGAATAGTGCACTCATCATATGTGAGTTCCTACATTGTGCCTAGTACTGCTTCAGCCCTGAATTGACATTTCTTAATACAAAAACATCACCTCCTATATGATACTTTTTGGGTTGGTGCCTTTTGATCAGGTATGAAAAATAAACTGACAAGCTTCAGCTATATCAACACAAGATTCATAACTGACAGCATGTGTAGCAATTTTCTCAGCTATATAATTTAATTTACATTTCAGGTCCTAACATTTAAGGAGATCAACTGGCAAACCTTACGAATTGAAGCTGATGCAATTGAAAGTGAAGAGCACGACCTCGCCAGCACACCTCTAAGGCTGATCACTAATCAAGGACGCCTGCGTATAGCTTTAAAACGCAGGGTAAAGTACTTGCATGTATTTCTGAGAGGGAACAGTACCAAGGACTATGTGAGTAATACATTGTTATATTTTTTATCAGGTAAAGGACTGCAATGTGGTTGCCTCCAAGCTCATGTTTATTCTAGATGACCTGCTCTGGGTTCTAACAGACTTGCAGCTAAAAGCTATGATCAGATATGCAAAATCACTAAGCGAAGCCATTGAACGCTCAGCTCAGCAGCAAAAGAGCCTGGACCCAGAGAGCCTGCAGGTAAGCTGGAACTGGTGCAGACCTTTTTCTATTTGCCTACTGCAATATATTTGTTTCCCTTAACCAGGAAGCTGAAATGGCAAGGCAGATTTTAACTTTGCGCTGCTAAGTGTTGTGCAGTATTTGCTTGGATTTATGACCTGTTAACCAATGGGAGTGCTCCACCATGTGTACCTGATGTCTTGTTTTCAGATCTTTATTAAATGATGCCGTGTCACACCCACGTCATCTTTCATGCATGTCTTACTAGCCCATGTGCTTTTATTCTCCAGGCTCCGCCAACCTCACCAGGTGGTCAGCCCCCCTGGGCCAAGTCAGCCCAACCAGCACAGCCCAGTGGAACCCCTAACAGCATCAGCCAGTATTTTGAGCAGCATGATGTTAAGGAGACATCCTACCACATCCTCATCTCACGACTTGACCTGCACATCTGTGATGACAGCTCAGACCAAGTATCAGGTACCCCCAAATACAGCAGTACACTTGTAGTTTCTCATCTTAGTGTGCAGGGGTTTTGTTTTTGAGATACAAGTATTTCTTCCCTAATATTCTTTTACTTTTCAGATTTGTAGGGACAAAGATTCTGCTTTTTCTGTCTTATTTTCATCTCTTCTCTATGTTGCTATTTTTGCCTATCTGTTTCTTCTTTCCCCCCTCTGGTTTTTAACATGGTTCCTTGCACCATTTACTTCTTTTTTTTCTCTCTCTCTCTAGTATTCAGCAGCTTCCTACATCTTATCTCTTGCTACCATCACCTTCTCCTTTGCAGAACTTATAAAACATTACTTTTCCATCTTTTTTTTATTTAGTTAACTTTAAACACTAATGCTGTGTCATATCCTCTGTCTTTCTTTTCTCCAGGAGAATATCGTCCAAGATTTTCTGGTGGTGCAATCCAGCTAACGTTTCGTCAGCTAGGATTAGATTACTATCCTTTCCATCGACCAGGTGAGTGAATATCTTTAAATGGGCTTAAAACTTGCCTGTATCTTACTGCAGACAAGTTCTAAATAACTTTGCATAACTCCTTTATCACTTAGGCTGTTTTGTAACAAAAGCTCTGTAGTTGACAAAGGAGGAAATGTTGGAAACTGAATACAGTATGTTGTTTTCAGTAAAGCGTCTGACTTGCAAGTGTTGAACAAAATGCCTTTGTGGTAGTTAAAACTTAGAGCAGAGCTGGTTTGAATACAGAATATTTTAGTGAACAAAGAAATGCTGGATGGGTTTCTAAAAGAGTAGTTGGCAATAAATGCCTGGATCTTCCATCTGTTCCACCAGTAAACAGCAAGGAGATCAGTACCATTACTAAGAGAAATAGGAGAAAGTGTTAAGACTTGACCAGGGCCACATCCAGGAGATCACAGATCAGAGTTTATGATATTATGGGAGATGAGGTTTCAGGACTAGAATTTAATAAATGTATATGTATAGTAGGTTTAGATATACTCAGAAATGTATTCAAAGTGATACGTAAGTGGTAACTGCAGCTATGCCATATATCTGTTTTATGTCTAAAGACTCCACTAATAATGAACATGTAGATGCAGACTATGTTTATGTTCTAGAGAATGAACATTGGAAATTAAAGAATGGCTGACCTAAATATCTCTGGCCTAATCATAAAATTTACTTAATCTCAATTCAGTTTATTCTTATTTCTTCTTTACTCCAGCTATCATCATTATTGTCCTGTTAATACAGTAGTTGGTTAATGTATGACCATAACCGCATGACAATAAAGCATTATGATATTAGTTTAGATTAAACGTTACTCATACATTATTTGTAAAGATTCTGAAATTTTTAAGAAACTGCTTTACTCTAAAAATATTTTGAAGCTGCATAAATCAATTTTTCGAACTTATGAAAGCAAGATGTTCAAATAATAGTCTATGCAAAAGTCAACATCTGAAGTATGGGTCAATTCAGTCAGTAAATCCAAGATTTTTGAGTTAAGTGTCTTCACTATTGCCTTACAAGTTTTTGAATTAATCTATACTAATAAAAGGCAAAGCCCTCACTGACTGACTGACTCACTGACTGACTGACTCACTAATCACTAATTCTCCAACTTCCTGTGTAGGTAGAAGGCTGAAATTTGGCAGGCTCATTCCTTACAGCTTATTTACAAAACTTAGGCAGGTTTCATTTCGAAATTCTACGCGTAATGGTCATAACTGGAACCTGTTTTTTGTCCATATACTGTAATGGAAGGCAGCAAGATGGCCGTAGGAGACGGAGTTGCGTGTCGCGTCATCACGCCTCCCACATAATCACGTGAACTGACTGTGAAGGCAGTACGTAGAAAACAAGGAAGAGTGCGAAAGAGTGCTGAAGAAAACATTCATTACACAATTGAGGAGGCAGCGAAAGACTAAGAAGTGAGAGAGCAGCTCACGTGAAGTGAATGAACGGAGCCCGAGTGATCACTTGGATGAATCAAACCTGTTCAAAAAAAAAAAAAAAAAAAAGCAGAGTGCCTTATATGAGCAGGCAGTCAGCTAAAGAAGGGAATCAATAAATAACTATAATCTTAATAAACGAACAAAAAATAGCGGAGAATCCGCGGATTACATAAAGGAAATGGGTACCTGAACAGAAAAGTAAGTCTCAAATAGTCACACTAAGTACCATAGTTCACTTGCGGTATCGATGTATTTATGCAAATCCAACAGAGTGCCTGTGGGCTCAGAGCATGGGGGCGGGGCCTTCCTCATTCACTCGCCAGCCTCTGTTCCAGTTACTCCACGTCTCGCCACGTGTTGCAGTGCACCTTGCCTCCGCTTAGCTAGCGATACCTGTGTGTTCAACAGACATTATCATCTACAGATTGTTAAGGAGTAACGTTTAACGTTTATGAGAGAGAGATCAGAGCTACGTGTGTTTTAGAGGGTAGCTGCTGATTGCCACAGATATCACGGGCATATGCTTTTCTCCCCACCTGGGGAACGCTTTCCCGTAAGAACTGAACACGATCAGATACAGTGCCAACATCTATTGTCCTGTTTCATACATACAAGACCGCAAGACAAACACATTAGTTAGTCTTCATTGTTTGTTAATTTATTTTTATTTTTAAAGTTGTGTTTTTGTTTTTATTACCGTATATACCGTCAGGACTGGATTTTACTGTATAATTTATGGTATTTTATACTGTCTGTTGTCCAAGTCGAAAGCGGAAAACTCTCGCTATTGATCTAACAGATTATCACACCTGAGAGAGTAACCACAGAACACACTGCCTTTTTTTGTAGGTGAGGCAATGCGCTGTATCAGCGCGTACTCCTAACCTCTCTCTCTCTTTCTCTATTATGCCTACGTGACCACATGCTAATACGCGAACTATTCCGAAGCAACATTTGCACTGTTTTGTGTTTTTTGTATCTCACACCCTCATACACTTTTATCGTAAGACCATCCCTTATCTACAATGGAGCGTTCGATCAGAAGAAAATATGAAGCTGATTTTAAATTAAAAATCTTTGAAGTGGCAAAAGAAATTGGTAACTGCGCTGCTGCCACACAATTCAATGCATGTGAGAAATTGATGCAAGATTAGAGGAGGCAAAAAATTTAAGTGTTGCATTTTTGAACGGGCGTATAAGTTGGGGTCTGATATTATGATCGCTTTTTTGGGTTTCAACAACCGACTCATATTTATTTTTATTTTTAAACTTGTGTTTTTTCTAATTATATTTTTCTCAAACAATTAAAAAAAAAACCCTCCTTTAACCGCCACCTTATCGTGGTGGAGGGGTTTGCGTGTCCCAATGATCCTAGGAGCTCTGTTGTCCGGGGCTTTATGCCCCTGGTAGGGCCACCCAAGGCAAACTGGTCCTAGGTGAGGGATGAGACAAAGAGCGGTCAAACAAACCTCCTATGAAGAAAAACAATTTTGGACGGCGTTTTCCCTTGCCCGGACGCGGGTCACCGGGGCCCCACTCTGGAGCCGGGCCTAGAGGTGGGGCTCGATGGCGAGCGCCTGGTGGCCGGGCCTGCACCCATGGACCTCGGCCGGGCACAGCCCGAAGAGGCAACGTGGGTCCCCCTTCCCATGGGCTCACCACCTATGGGAGGGGCCAAGGAGGTCGGGTGCAGTGTGAGTTGGGTGGTGGCCGAAGGCGGGGACCTTGGCGGTCCGATCCTCGGCTACAGAAGCTGGCTCTTGGGACGTGGAATGTCACCTCTCTGAAGGGGAAGGAGCCTGAGCTAGTGTGCGAAGTTGAGAGGTTCCGGCTAGATATAGTCGGACTCACCTCGACGCACAGCTTGGACTCTGGAACCAATCTCCTTGAGAGGGGCTGGACTCTGTATCACTCTGGAGTTGCCCCCGGTGAGAGGCGCCGAGCAGGTGTGGGTATACTTATTGCCCCCCAGCTTGGAGCCTGTACATTGGGGTTTACCCTGGTGGACGAGAGAGTAGCCTCCCTTCGCCTTCGGGTGGGGGGACGGGTCCTAACTGTTGTTTGTGCATATGCACCGAACAGCAGTTCGGAGTACCCACCCTTTTTGGAGATCCCTGGAGGGTGTGCTAGAGGGCATACCTTCTGGGGACTCCCTCGTTCTGCTGGGAGACTTCAATGCTCACGTGGGCAATGACAGTGAGACCTGGAAGGGCGTGATTGGGAGGAATGGCCCCCCCGATCTGAACCCGAGCGGTGTTTTGTTATTGGACTTCTGTGCTCGTCACGGATTGTCCATAACGAACACCATGTTCAAGCATAGGGGTGTTCATATGTGCACTTGGCACCAGGACACCCTATGCCTCAGTTCGATGATCGACTTTGTGGTCGTGTCATCGGACTTGCGGCCACATGTCTTGGACACTCGGGTGAAGAGAGGGGCAGAGCTGTCAACTGATCACCACCTGGTGGTGAGTTGGCTTCGATGGTGGGGGAGGATGCCAGTCAGACGTGGTAGGCCCAAACGTGTTGTGAGGGTCTGCTGGGAACGTCTGGCAGAGCCCCCTGTCAGAAGTAGCTTCAACTCCCACCTCCGGCAGAACTTCGACCACATCCCGAGGGAGGTGGGGGACATTGAGTCCGAATGGGCCATGTTCCGTGCCTCTATTGTTGAGGCAGCTGACCGGAGCTGTGGCCGTAAGGTGGTCGGTGCCTGTCGTGGCGGCAATCCCCGAACCCGTTGGTGGACACCGGCGGTGAAGGATGCCGTCAAGCTGAAGAAGGAGTCCTACAGGACCCTTTTGTCCTGTGGGACCCTGGAGGCAGCTGATAGGTACCGGCAGGCCAAGCGGAATGCGGCTTTGGTGGTTGCTGAGGCAAAAACTCGGATGTGGGAGGAGTTTGGGGAGGCCATGGAGAACGACTTTCGGACGGCTTCGAGGAGATTCTGGTCCACCATCCGCCGTCTCAGGAAGGGGAAGCAGTGCAGTGTCAACACTGTATATGGTGGGGATGGTGCGCTGCTGACCTCGACTCAGGACGTTGTGGGTCGGTGGGGGGAGTACTTCGAAGACCTCCTCAATCCCATTAACATGCCTTCCAATGAGGAAGCAGAGCCTGGGGACTCAGAGGTGGGCTCCCCCATCTCTGGGACTGAGGTCACCGAGGTGGTCAAAAAACTCCTTGGTGGCAGGGCCCCGGGGGTGGATGAGATACGCCCGGAGTTCCTCAAGGCTCTGGATGTTGTAGGACTGTCTTGGCTGACACGCCTCTGCAACATCGCATGGACATCAGGGACAGTGCCTCTGGATTGGCAGACCGGGGTGGTGGTCCCCCTCTTTAAGAAGGGGGATCAGAGGGTGTGTTCCAACTACAGAGGGATCACACTCCTCAGCCTCCCTGGAAAAGTCTATTCAGGGGTCCTGGAGAGGAGGGTCCGTCGGATAGTCGAGCCTCGGATTCAGGAGGAACAGTGTAGTTTTCGTCCTGGTCGCGGAACAGTGGACCAGCTCTATACCCTTAGCAGGGTCCTGGAGGATGCATGGGAGTTTGCCCAACCAGTCTACATGTGTTTTGTGGACTTGGAAAAGGCATTCGACCGTGTCCCTCGGGGAATCCTGTGGGGGGTACTCGCGAGAGTATGGGGTACCGGCCCCCCTGATAAGGGCTGTTCGGTCCCTGTACGATCGGTGCCAGAGCTTGGTCCGCATTGCCGGCAGTAAGACAAACCCGTTTCCAGTGAGAGTTGGACTCCGCCAGGGCTGCCCTTTGTCACCGATTCTGTTCATGACTTTTATGGACAGAATTTCTAGGCGCAGCCAGGGCGTTGAGGGGGTCCGGTTTGGTGGGCTCAGGATTGGGTCACTGCTTTTTGCAGATGATGTTGTCCTGTTTGCTTCATCAGGCCGTGATCTTCAGCTCTCTCTGGATCGGTTCGCAGCCGAGTGTGAAGCGGCTGGGATGAGAATCAGCACCTCCAAATCCGAGACCATGGTCCTCAGCCGGAAAAGGGTGGAGTGCCCTCTCAGGGTTGGTAGCGAGATCTTGCCCCAAGTGGAGGAGTTCAAGTATCTCGGGGTCTTGTTCACGAGTGAGGGAAGAATGGAGCGTGAGATCGACAGACGGATCGGTGCGGCATCCGCAGTAATGCGGGCTCTGCATCAGTCTGTCGTGGTGAAAAAGGAGCTGAGCCGCAAGGCAAAGCTCTCAATTTACCAGTCGATCTATGTTCCTACCCTCACCTATGGTCATGAGCTATGGGTAGTGACCGAAAGAACGAGATCGCGAATACAAGCGGCTGAAATGAGTTTCCTCCGCAGGGTGTCTGGGCTTTCCCTTAAAGATAGGGTGAGAAGCTCAGTTATCCGGGAGGGGCTCAGAGTAGAGCCACTGCTCCTCCGCATCGAGAGGAGTCAGATGAGGTGGCTCGGCATCTGATCAGGATGCCTCCTGGACGCCTCCCTGGTGAGGTGTTCCGGGCACGTCCAACCGGGAGGAGGCCCCAGGGAAGACCCAGGACACGCTGGAGGGACTATGTCTCTCAACTGGCCTGGGAATGCCTTGGGATTCTCCCGGAAGAGCTAGAAGAAGTGGCCGGGGAGAGGGAAGTCTGGGCATCTCTGCTCAAGCTGCTGCCCCCGCGACCCGACCTCGGATAAGCGGGAGACAATGGATGGATGGATGGATGGATGGATGGAATTAAAAAAAAAACACTTTATTTTCCTCCCAGGCAACGCTGGGTATTTCAGCTGGTATATATATATATATATATATATATATATATATATATAATATGTGAATGTATGTATGTATGTATGTCTATATATATATATATATATATATATATATATATATATATATATATATATATATATGTAGATCGGGGTAATTACATTCACGGCATTCGAAGTCTGTGTCACAATCTGATAGTGTGGGTGGTTACCTACCAGGTAACGCTTTGTGGTTGGCCAACAATCTGCTAACATCCGCCACGGTGCCCTCAGTTTGTGAAGAGCAGATCATAGAATGGTTGAAATAGTTTACTGTCAAATAAATGCAAAGAGTACACGACACGTGTTTCGCCCTCATTCTGGGCTCATCAGGTGTACACACTCCACTGCACTCCCTCTCGGGAATCGAACCTCGGACGTCAGCGTCAGAGGCGATGCCCCTAACGTTGCGCCACGGCGTGTGGTTCGTTTATTTGACAGCATGTAGATCGGGGTAATTACATTCACGGCATTCGAAGTCTGTGTACTCTTTGCATTTATTTGACAGTAAACTATTTCAACCATTCTATGATCTGCTCTTCACAAACTGAGGGCACCGTGGCGGATGTTAGCAGATTGTTGGCCAACCACAAAGCGTTACCTGGTAGGTAACCACCCACACTATCAGATTGTGACACAGACTTCGAATGCCGTGAATATATATATATGTAGATATATATATGTAGATATGTATATATATGTGTATATATATGTAGATATGTAAATATATATATGTAGATATATGTGTCTGTGTGTGTGTGTATATATATATATATATATATATATATATATATATATATATAAATGTATGTGTATGTATGCATGTGTATATGTATATGTGTGTGTGTATGTATGTGTGTATATGTATGTGTATATATATGTTGATATGTGTATATATATGTATATATATGTGGATGTATATATATATATATATGTTTATATGTGTATATGTAGATATGTATATATATGTATATGTATATATTTGTTTATGTGTGTGTTTGTGTGTGTGTGTATATATATATATAAATATATGACAGCAACACTCATAACAATGACAACACAATTACATTGACAATCATGTTACGTTATTTTTAAAATGTTTCCTTTTCTTTTTCATAACCTCTTTAACACACTACTTCTCCGCTGCGAAGCGCGGGTATTTTGCTAGTACCTACTAAAAGAGTTTCTATTTATTCTGACAGTTAAGACAAAAAAATAACTTTAATCCCCTATTTTTACCTCAAAGCAGCAAGTTAATGACATAACTAAAAAGTATTAATTGACTATTTCATAAACACAACTGAGTGTCATCATCATATGTATTTAATTTGGTATTATTTTTTTTAATGGTGTCATCTAAGAGCAACATAGAAAAAATAACTGGTCTCAGCACTGAATCCTGACACACTTCATGTCTAGCTGCAAAAGGGAAAAAAGTGTGTACTTTCTTCAGATATTCGACTTAATGGAAACAATTTGATATTGTGAATATGAAGTAAACCAAATAATTTCATACGTTTTAGTTAAAGCATATTGATGGTGGGATTTCCTGTGTTGGGAGAAAAGACTGTAATTTCTGAGAAAGCCTGTTCAACCCACCTAGGCAGTATATTTCTCATATTATGTAAGGATTCCCCTAACCACCCCCTTATCCACTGCATCCACTAAACGGTGTCATCTCTAGACAGAGGAGCAGCTTCAGCGACAGACTGCTGTCACTGTTCTGCTCCATTGACAGACTGAGAAAATCGTTCCTCCCCCAAACTATGCGATTCTTCAGTTCCATCCGGGGGGGAGTAAACGTTAACATTATATAAAGTTATTGTCTGTTTTTTACCTGCATTACAGTAATCCGTCCTCCATTGCGGGGGTTGTGTTCCAGAGCCATCCGCGAAATAAGAAAATCCGCGAAGTAGAAACCATATGTTTATATGGTTATTTTTATATTGTCATGCTTGGGTCACAGATTTGCACAGAAACACAGGAGGTTGTAGAGAGACAGGAACGTTATTCAAACACTGCAAACAAACATTTGTCTCTTTTTCAAAAGTTTAAACTGTGCTCCATGACAAGACAGAGATGACAGTTCCGTCTCACAATTAAAAGAATGCAAACATATCTTCCTCTTCAAAGGAGTACACATCAGGAGCAGATAATGTCAGAGAGATAGAGAAAAGCAAACAAATTAATAGGGCTGTTTGGCTTTTAAGTATGCGAAGCACCGCGGCACAAAGCTGTTGAAGGTGGCAGCTCACACCCCCTCTGTCAGGAGCAGAGAGATAGAGAGAGACAGAGAAAAACAAACAATCGAAAATCAATAAGTGCCCTTCGTGCTTTTAAGTATGCGAAGCACCATGCAGCATGTCGCTTCACGAAGCAGCTGCACAGAAGGTAGCAATGTGAAGATAATCTTTCAGCATTTTTGAGCCTCAGTATCGTCTAGGTGTGCGAACAGCCCCCCTGCTCAATCCCCCTACGTCAGGATCAGAGAAAGTCAGCGCGAGAGAGAGAGAGAAAAGTAAGTTGGGTAGCTTCTCAGCCATCTGCCAATAGCGTCCCTTGTATGAAATCAACTGGGCAAACCAACTGAGGAAGCATGTACCATAAATTAAAAGACCCATTGTCCTCAGAAATCCGCGAACCAGCAAAAAATCCGCGATATATATTTAAATATGCTTACATATAAAATCCGCGATAGAATGAAGCCGCGAAAGGCGAAGCGCAATACAGCGAGGGATTACTGTATTATCAATCTTTAATATTGTTTTTTGTATCAGTAAGGTGCTGCTGGAGTATGTGAATTTCCCCTTGGGATTAATAAAGTATCTATCTATCTATCTATCTATCTATCTATCTATCTATCTATCTATCTATCTATCTATCTATCTATCTATCTATCTATCTATCTATCTATCTATCTATCTATCTATCTATCTATCTATCTATCTATCTATCTATCTATCTATCTCAATAGTGATTCATTTTATTTGTTCAGGGAAGCGTGGCTAACATTGAGCCCTGTTTTGTCTTGGTAGAGTAATATATTACTCTACTTTCCCCTTTTGTATTATTAATATGTAGCCCTTGTCAGAATGCCTCAAATCTCACAGACTTTCCACTGTTTATAAGGTATTATAGTATATAACTTCTCCCCACCTATAACCTCGGGTAATTAGGTGTAGTAAAAGACAAGCAGGAGTTAAGTAACAATTTAAAAAATGTATTATTGGTAATATTCATAAATAATAACAATATGCAAAGTACATTTGAATATTAGCAAACATATAACCTGATAAATGGTGAAGTGTTGTTCAGGCAGCACACATACTTGTTAGTTACTTAAAAATGTCTCTAGTTAAGGCATCATTTGTGGACAGCTTTCTTCAGAACAGGCTGCATGCCTGTCTCAATATGGCTGCCGAGCTGTGCTCTTCATTGTGTTGTCCTTTTCAGTTCATGCATCAGTTTGATAAGAGAGAGAGAGAGTGAGATAAAGCAAGCAAATTTATGGGTATTCTGTCCAACCCCTACAGCCAATAGTGTGTCATGGTACTTAAAGGTTTTTGATACAAGCCAATTCCAAACAGCCATGCTTCAGACCAATGGGGCAAAGAACATCTTGACACTTGCCATCCCCCAAAACCATATGTTAAGGTAAAGCTTGGCAGTTAGGAAGCCTGGCTTTGTGTGGGGTTTTAGAGACTTCAGAGAAACATTTACCAAACTTGTTTCAGGCACTTCCCCCAACTCTTTCGTAAAATTAACTTTCCTGACTTAGTTTTGCCTAAGTTACAAATGTAGAGAAAAGCCAAGCAAAATGACACCTTTTATTGGCTAACTAAAAAGATTACAATATGCAAGCTTTCGAGGCAGCTCAGGCCCCTTCTTCAGGCAAGATGTTTCTTTTCATTCAGAGGCTGAATGTTTCTTGACTGTGGGAAGTCTTTTAATAAGTACTGCAATTCATTTAGTCAAAAGAAATATGTGCCACGCAGCAGCACACAGTTTAACAATCATTTGTTAAATATGTTGTGTTTACAAAATCTTTATTCGAAGCTTAATTTAATCATCATGTATTCGTAGTACAGTGAAATTATTACTTGACCAGTGATGGCAAAACAATACCTATTCCAAAAAATACATTAACATAAGTACTGTAGAATGCAACATATAGAGACATTTCTGTGATCTTATTTGTACATTTTATAAATGAGTTGTAGGTGTTGAGTGCCCTTATGACATGTGGGTAGACACCACCCCTGAATCTACTGATGGAGTTTTGTTTACTCCTGCACCTGAATATGAGCTAAAAATTTGCATTACAGTAATCTGTCGCTATATCGCGCTTCAACTTTCGCGGCTTCACTCTATCGCAGATTTTATATGTAAGCATATTTAAATATATATCGCAGATTTTTTGCTGGTTCGCGGATTTCTGCGGACAATGGGTCTTTTAATTTCTGATACACGCTTCCTCAGTTGGTTTGTCCAGTTGATTTCATACAGGGGACGCTATTGGCAGATGGCTGAGAAGCTACCCAACCACAGCGCGTATTATGTATTAAATAAAACTCCTCAAATATATTGTGAGCACGGGGGCTGTTCGCACCCCTAGTGGACACGGCCGCTCCTCAAAAAACGCTGAAAGATTACCTTCTCCCTTCTTTGCTGGGCTTACAAGTGGCTGCTTTGCAAGCGATATGCTTCCCGCATGGTGCTTCGCATACTTAAAAGATCAAACAGCACGTATTGATTTTTGATTGTTTGCTTTCCTCTCTCTCTCTCTCTCTCTGACGGAGGGGGTGTGAGCAGAGGGGCTGTTCACATACTGGCATAGAGGATACGGACGCTCCTCTAAAAAATGCTGAAAAATGCTTGCTCCCTTCCTCGCAGCTACTTTGTCCGGCGGTGCTTCGCATACTTAAAAGCCAAACAGCCCTATTGATTTTTGACTGTTTGCTTTTTTCTCTCTCTCTCTCTCTCTCTCTCTCTCTCTGACGCGCACTCCTTTGAAGAGGAAGATATGTGTGCATTCTTTTAATTGTGAGACAGAACTGTCATCTCTGTCTTGTCATGGAGCACAGTTTAAACTTTTGAAAAAGAGAAAAATGGTTGTTTGCAGTGTTTGAATAACGTTCCTGTCTCTCTACAACCTCCTGTGTTTCTGTGCAAATCTGTGACCCAAGCATGACAATATAAAAATAACCATATAAACATATGGTTTCTACTTCGCGGATTTTCACCTTTCGCGGGGGGGTCTGGAACGCAACCCCCGCGATGGAGGAGGGATTACTGTATATTTATGCTATAACTGCTAAAATAAATATAAGAAAATAGCTGAAAATTGTTACTTTAATGCAGTCTAAAATAACACACTATAGCTAAAGCAGTAGGTTATATGCACTATTAAATACAGAATTGCTTAAAATGTCTCTTGATGTGGTGTGTACTGGGAAATGGGGTTTACTTTTCTGCACTGCACAAAAGATTAATTTACAAATATGGTGTTCCAAGTCTTTAAACGTTTTAATTCACTAAATTTTAAAAACTGTCAAAGTTTTATTTCAGTCATCATTTAATTTATTTATTAAAGAGCATTGCTGCATTTTCATTTCTGTCTTAACCAATTCTGCCCAACCCATCAAATCTTCTGTCATATCGTTCCCCATTTATATTATCATGTTTCCCTCTTACCGCTACATTACTACTTAGTTACTTTACCTATTTCCACCTCCACTTGGGTCCACTATTTTGTGTTCTTTGTTGTTAAGTACATTTGGCACTATTTGTACCCTAAACCTTTGCACAAAAAAAGGTTTCCCAGGTTCTGTCAACATTGTGATTGGTTTCCGATTTTCTGTTCCTCTCTTCAAGGTGATGGTTCAAGGCACTGGGAGAGACATTGCAGTGCCATGGAAATTCGAGAGCAGTGGGTAAACAAGAGTCTGCAGAATTTCAAGTGGAATGCTGAAGGTCCAACCAGGTACATGGATGGTACCCCTTTGGGAGCCAGAGAGTCTCCAAGCAGTCAGCCTTCTCGCTCTCATGGTCAGTCTGGATTCATTTCATCTGTACTATTAAACTTTACATTGCCTTTACTAATACAGGATGAAGACATCACAGAGTACTTTTTCCATTAAATAATGGAACTGAAGTTGCACGCTTCTCACTATTCTTTAATATAGAGCCAAACTAATAATTTATGTGAAGTTTTTTTAGTTAATTTCTGATATGTTGCTTGTTTTTGAGCTATGGTTTCTATATTCTTCCTCACCCTTTCATGCTCCATTGCTGACTCTTCTTCTGGTACTTCCTGTCCTCTGGCAGTTATTTTCAAGTTTTTGTGTCGCCTACCTTGATTATATTTCTCTTGTTGTTGACCCTCTTGAACCTGTGACTTAATACGTATTTTCTAACTGCTACTAAATTCATAGCATGTACACAACAGATCAGTCTAGACTGGACCACATCAAACCTCATCACTATAATTTGTTGTTTGTTGCTGAACTTAAAATTAATTTCTTTTTGTGTGTGTGTGTGTGTGACAGGTTGGTAATGACTAGTCTGATTTTTCAGAAGACACTTGTCTTTCAGTTTAATTTAAGCAACAATGTGCACAGACTAAAGAAATAACATTTATTCACGGTTAAAAGTCACTTTTTCAAAAAATAATTTTATGATTTTAAACTCTCGGTTATCATAGTGTACTGTCCAATAATTGCAAAACAGTAAATGTCTGTAAAATGAATCTTTGAAGTGAGCAGAGGAAAACTTGTTACTTTTAGAATATTTAACTAGTCTCTGCAATCCCAGGTAACTGATGTCACATTTGTCATTTGGTTGTAATCTTTAATGCTTTATTTACTAATGTAGTGGAATCGTGAGAGTATTAAAATGTGAACAAAGCTTCTAAAATATTAGCAATCAACATTATACAGTAATTTTATATTCAGAGTCAAGGTTAATAAAATCAATTTATTAAAAATAGAAAGACAGAGGAGATGTACAGTAACACATTTGCAGATGATTCTCACTTTGTAATTTTTTTTAACTTTTCTCATTCATATCTTTCACTGAAGATTGTTTTTGGCCTGTTTTCTCATATTTAGATTTACGTTCTCATTAATGTAAAATTCTAATTTTGTAAGCAATTTAGTTTAAATCTCTTTGGGAGTTTCTGAACATGCCTTTTGATAGATTATTTGCATGCAGTTATAGTTGTTGGTTTTCTGCAACTGGTGTAATTGATATTCTGTTCTTGATTCTTGATTTAGCTGTAGTAGCAGTTGTAGTATTGTCAGATTATAAACAGCTTTGAATGTCTTTACACTGTTGATGCCTAATATTGATTAACATGTACTATTTTTCCCAACATTCTGTTATAATTGTCACAAACAACATCTGCTTGTGATTACCACAGAGATGTGCTGTACTAATATTGGCACTAATCAGAAGAGTTTTCTTGCTCTCTGTCTCTCTTTCTTTCATTACTAAGCCTCTTACATTCCACTGACTTTTTTGTGCATTCCATAATATTATTTTGGACATTATAATGAAATAATGTTAAATTATTTCCTGTAAAATATACTGTAAATATGTATAGTCCCATCCTTCTCCTCTTTTTTTATTGCCTTTAAAGAATATTTCAACTTTCGTTAACGATCTGACTAAATTAAACACTCTTTCCCAGACAATTCATCTTTGAGATTTCTTTGTTTTACACAAATATTCATATATGTCAGTCTACCACAGGATTTCTAACCCTCACTAATTTTGATTTGGTCCAGAATGTTAATCTTCTTATCCTCTCCCATTTTCACCTGGGACATGGTGTACAAACCTAGCTTAATCTTACTCATGGCAGTGATTTTAAACTTTCAGACCACAGAAACATATTTCTTATAGTCCCCTTCTTTTTTCCCAATTTTTATATGCAAGTGTCACTTTTAATGCAGAAACCTTAAACAGTTCTGATTTTCAATCCTTTTTTAATCTATTTTTGTTCACTTTCTGACATTTTCAATTCCCATAGCAATCTACATCAGTGTTAATTGTTGACCACTACCACTCATCCTTCCTCTCAGCATTAAATAAAAAATCTCCCATAAAATCACCTAGAGAAGTTTCTTTAAGTGTCTAACTCTTTGGAATAAATTGTAGTATAAAGTCTACAAAAAAGTGAAAGATGATGTCTTTCTCTGATCCCAGAAGACTTCTACAGAAGGTAACTTCTGCCAAAAATACAAATGACGGCAGAGTGTTTGCCATACTCGGGTGACAACCTGACAACTCGAGTATTTTGTTTTCATTGTTTAATTAGCTACTTCAGCATTCACGCTACTCTTCTACCAATTCTTCACTTTCCTCTGTAATAAACTTGTATTTCTTCCTTCTTTCCAGTCCTCTTATTTGACACGTTAAACAAGCATACCTGGGTATTTACTGTGGATTCAACAACAGCAGGTCAATTTTTGGCCTTCTCCTTTTCTGTATTTACATGCTTCTCCTAGGGCATGTAATTAATAGCTTAGGTGTTTGTTGAAAGTGTGTCTCTCGATGATCCCCCAGTACATAACTTGACTTGAAGAAATTAAAATTTAGATTTATCTTTAATAAGCTGCAAAAAAGTACAAATTGCAATAAATTACAGTAAATCCCAATTTTAAAAAGTGAATACATTTTCCATTAATCTAGGTAATGATACATCCATTAATCTACTGTAGATAATAATACAGTCATATCTTTCTTTCCTGTGAGGGATCTTGCAGTCATTTTTTTTTATTTTCCCCTTTGTTAATCCACTTGAGTAAATCATACAAAATACAATTTACAGTATTTCCTCCACTTTTTCTGCATCTCCCATATTCACACATCCATATCATGTTTTGTAACAGAAAAGCTTGTATATGCAACAATCCGTATTTTTAAAACTCTTTTAGTAGGTACCACTTTTAATCTGTTATGTCAGCTCCTCTTACTACACATCTCCTTTGCTGCTTTTAATACTTATTGATATTTTGTTTTGTCACAGATGGGGAGTCAACACAAATGTTCTTTCCGTCTGACTCTATACCTCCATGGAAGAGGCTACGGTGCAGTTGTGTGGTACTCCGAGTAGATGACCTTGACATCCATCAGGTAGCTATTGTATATACCTGTATTTTCAATTAAGGTTTTAATGTGTGCAGTAAGTTCTTACTGTCTGAATTTGGGAAACATATAAGAATGAAGCTGTCCTTTTAAATCAGTCATCTATCCTAAATTGAAATAGAATACAAATGACTATACCTGCCCTTCTTGATAGGTGTCCACTGGGGGCCGCCATAGTAAGAAGACGCGTGCTTTAGTTTCCTGTGACAGGAAGTCTCTGCAGCTCCCAGACAATGTACCTGCCATCTATGTCCAGTTCACAGAATACTACTTGCCTGATTACCCTCAGTTTCCAGGTAAGTATCCAGGATAGCTTTAAGTAGAAGTCCCTGAATCAGGAGAGTGATGTGGTAACCAGGGCCGGCACCACCACTAAAGCAAATTAGGCATTCGCCTAGGATGCAGATCATAAGTGGGGTGATCCCAGCCACGTGGGTTAGGAATCTAAGAATTTTTTGATTTGGTTTTCTATCATCTTCACTAATTAATGATAATTTTGAGAGTACTTTTCAATACCTTCCTGTCACGGTTCTACCTATCAGACTTGAATAAAAGTAAATTAATGGATTTTATTGTTAACAGGAATATTGTAGAAATGGATATTTGGTTGTATCTAAACAGGAAAGACAGACAAGGCAAAAACGTACAACATAGAATCTTTTTCTAAACAATCTATAGGTCTGCTGGTTTAGTTTCTACTTGATTTTGCAAGCTATTTACTTGTATTAGTATATGCTCTGCTGATGAGCTGTTTACTTTGTGTCTGCAAGATGAATAAAGTAGAATATCATCGAAAATATCATCAACTTTTCGATGGTATTCTAATTTATTGAGATGCACCTGTATTACAGAAAAAAACTATTATTAATGTTTCCAAGGAGAACGGAGATAACAGATCTAATACAATATATTTCAATGGGAGCACATGCTGAACAATAGCAAATATACAGTTAGGTCTATAAATATTTGGACAGAGACAACTTTTTTCTAATTTTGGTTCTGTACATTACAACAATGAATTTTAAATGAAACAACTCAGATGCAGCTGAAGTGTAGACTTTCAGCTTTAATTCATTGGGGTGAAAAAAACGATTCCATAAAAATGTGAGGCAACTAAAGCATTTTTTTAAACACAATCCCTTCATTTCTGGGGCTCAAAAGTAATTGGACAATTGACTCAAAGGCTATTTCATGGGCAGGTGTGGGCAAGTCCATTGTTATGTCATTATCAATTAAGCAGATAGAAGGCCTGGTGTTGATTTGAGGTGTGTTGCTTGCATGTGGAAGATTTTGCTGTGAACAGACAACATGCGGTCAAAGGAGCTCTCCATGCAGGTGAAAGAAGCCATCCTTAAGCTGCGAAAACAGAAAAAACCCATCCGAGAAATTGCTACAATATTACGAGTGCAACATCTACAGTTTGGTACATCCTGGGAAAAAGCAAGCACTGGTGAACTCAGCAACGCAAAAAGACCTGGACGTCTACGGAAGACAACAGTGGTGGATGATCGCAGAATCATTTCCATGGTGAAGATAACCCCTTCACAACAGCCAACCAAGTGAACAACACTCTCCAGGGGGTAGGCGTATCGATATCCAAGTCTACCATAAAGAGAAGACTGCATGAAAGTAAATACAGAGGGTACACTGCAAGGTGCAAGCCACTCATAAGCCTCAAGAATAGAAAGGCTAGATTGGACTTTGCTAAAGAACATCTAAAAAAGCCAGCACAGTTCTGGAAAAACATTCTTTGGACAGATGAAACCAAGATCAACCTCTACCAGAATGATGGCAAGAAAAAAGTATGGAGAAGGCGTGGAACAGCTCATTATCCAAAGCATACCACATCATCTATAAAACACGGTGGAGGCAGTGTGATGGCTTGGGCGTGCATGGCTGCCAGTGGCACTGGGACACTAGTGCTTATTGATGATGTGACACAGGACAGAAGCAGCTGAATGAATTCTGAGGTGTTCAGAGACATACTGTCTGCTCAGATCCAGCTAAATGCAGTCAAATTGATTGGGTGGCGTTTCATTATACAGATGGACAATGACCCAAAACATACAGCCAAAGCAACCCAGGAGTTTATTAAAGCAAAGAAGTGGAAAATTCTTGAATGGCCAAGTCAGTCACCTGATCTTAACCCAATTGAGCATGCATTTATTTCACTTGTTGAAGACTAAACTTCAGACAGAAAGGCCCACAAACAAACAGCAACTGAAAGCCGCTGCAGTAAAGGCCTGGCAGAGCATTAAAAAGGAGGAAACCCAGCATCTGGTGATGTCCATGAGTTCAAGACGTCAGGCTGTCATTGCCAGCAAAGGGTTTTCAACCAAGTATTACAAATGAACATTTTATTTCCAGTTATTTAATTTGTCCAATTACTTTGGAGCCCCTGAAATGAAGGGATTGTGTTCAAAAAATGCTTTAGTTGCCTCACATTTTTATGCAATCGTTTTGTTCACCCCACTGAATTAAAGCTGAAAGTCTGCACTTCAACTGCATTTGAGTTGTTTTATTTAAAATTCATTGTGGTAATGAACAGAACCAAAATTAGAAAAAAGTTGTGTCTGTCCAAATATTTATGGACCTAACTGTAAAAAAAAAAATCCGAGTTAATTGTGTTTTACAATCCATTTAATCACCTGTATTTATGTTAAAATGTTATTAAGTTAACCTGTTTCAGAAAATGGAATTTGTGCAAATGAAAACAAGCTTTTGAATTGAAGACCTGCCGCCTTCCACATTTATCGGTCTTGAGCGATTTCCAGTAGTAGCTCATTCTTTGGCTAACATGGAACTTCACATCATATGAACATTGCAGAGTACAGTCTGAGATAGGAGTACAATTAGTCATTAAAAGTTAAAGACAACAGAGTGAAAATAGTATCAGGTGGAAGGTTGGTGTCATATTTGTGCATATCCAAGGTGTTTCAAGAATTCTTCAAAGAAGAATCAGTGCAGTTTCTCAAACGGTCAAAAAATTTAGATATGCTTTGCTGTGGTTTAAAGACCAATTCAAAAGCTCCATCCTGTTTAAAAGTGCTTCTTTTTAATGCAAGGAAGTATTTTTTGGAAGTTATTTATTTAACAATATTTTAACCAAAATACAGTACATGTGTTTGTAGTTTTTTAAGCATATAGTTGGATACATGACATGTAGATTACATGATACAAGTAACCTAAGAATTTTTTCATGAGCGTTTTCATATTGTTTGCTGTTTTCAAGCATTGGCCCTCATTAATGTCAATTTTATCAGGAACTTTATCTCCTTTCTCAGAGGTAACATTAGAATAAAATTTTTTCTGCAACCATCATTACAAAAAACACAAGGTAAATAACATTTTTGAGTAGCATATTCTTTTAACTCAACAATAAAAAATATTGGTTATTATTATTTTATATATCTTGAGTGCCGTTCTTAACTCCGAGCCAAAGCCTGAAAGCAGGTAGTGTAAATGCAGTACAACATACACTATCGGTCAAATGTTTTAGAACACCTCATTTTTTTCAGTTTTTCAGTTGAAATGCAATGAATGACCTAAAATGATGAACAAGTAAGCAGTAAACTGCCAGAGGTTTAACTTTAAAGTTTAGGTTAGGAAAAACTGAAAAAATTTAATTTCTGAATATTACAAACGGACCTTCTTCAGGGAACAACCAACAGATTTTCTGCTGCAATCAAAGTAAATTAAGCCTTGCAAGTTGAAACAAACAAATTTACAAACTTGTGTTGATTACTTAAAAACACTCTGTCTGTCTTAAAGAAGAGTTGGAACAGACTGTGTTACTACACCCTATGAAGTACCACTTGGCCAATATTACACTGACATAGAACAAATAAACAATGGCAAATAAAAAAACAAATCAAGGAATCATTAAGTGTGCCATATTTTGATCGGTAGTGTATACAAGTTGACTGAAACTGCCTTCTTTTGGGTACCAGTCAGAGTATACTTCTTTGACATACATTGGTGCATGAACGTGCCTATTGGTATTTGCAAGTAGTCTTTTTGTTAACCATAGAATTAAATGATATAGGCCCAGAAATTTGTCCTACGTTTTTACACACTGCGCCTCTTGGTCTATATAAAATGGCATTTAAATACAACTTCATGTTATTGAAAAGAAGTGCAGAGAAATAGCTTATTACTGTCCTCTAGTCATTTGCCAACGTTTCAGCTGTACCAGATGTAGGTTGTAACAAGATTCCAGTACTGAGTAAAAGGTAGGAAAGTACAAGGTGAGCCAAAAAGAAGTACCACATTTCAAATGTTTATTCTACAAAAATGCTACAAGATAAAATAAATTTCATTAAGACACAAGAAACAGTAACAAAATAGGTTGTTTTCATTGTGTTTTAAAAATGATGTCTTCAAGGTAGTGGCCATTATTAGAGATAAACTCTGCAAGATGATTTCTGAATGCTCGCATGACTCATTTGGCCATTTCAAGGGGAATAGCAGTGATTTTGTGGCAAATAGCGTCCTTGAGGGCTTCAAGGTTTTGAAGTCGGTGTGTGTATACCTTCGACTTGAGATAGCCCCACAAGAAGAAATTGCACTGAGCGAGATCAGGCGAATATGAAGGCCACCCGACATTGCAGCGCAGGGAGATCAGCTTCCCCAGAAACATCTCCCGCAAAACTTGCATGGATCTCCATGCTGTATGAGCTGTTGCTCCATCCTGTTGAAACCAAGCATCCACCACATCCATCACATCCATTTGTTCCAGATGGGGCCACAAAAAGTTCTCGAGCATTTCAATGTAATGTTCTGAAGCGACGGTGACCGTTGCTCCCCCATCCTCAAAAACATAAGGGCCCACAATGCCAAATTCTGCAACACACTCCAAACTGTAACATGCTCACTGTGCAGGGGTCATGATGAATTTCACGAGGGTTGGTTTCAGCCCAATAGCAAAAATTTTTCTTATTTACGCAACCATTCAAATGGAAATATGCCTCATCACTGCATATGACGATGGCATCTTGATGAACAGTTTGCAGAATATTTGCGCTCAAGTCTCTGTGGCTGTCCCAGTCTCTGTCAGTGAGTTCCTGCACTACCATCATTTTGTATGGATGGAAATTAAGGTCCTCAGGCAAAATCCTCCAGAGACATGTTGAAAATGTCTAAGGCAGAAGCATGTTTGCACTGAATTTCTAGGAGACTGCAAAACTGATGCTCTTACAGCTTGGATGTTTTCAGGCATTTATACAGTCTGAGGACGGCCTGGAGATTTTCTGTTCAATGTTGTACCCATCTGTCTAAATTTAGCGACCCACTGAAGAATTGTTTTCCAATTTGGGACATCACTGTTAGGAGGAATGCTGAAGTGCGTTCAGAAGGCATGTTGCATAGTGATGATGGATTTGTTGTTTTTGAAGAATGCTCCAACAGTGAAAGCATGGTGCACACGGACCAAGCCATGTTGCAGACTGAAAACTAAAAGGGATCACCTATCAAAGGACCCCCACCCCAACCCAGTCGGCTGCCTCTACCTCGTGCAATGACTTTGAGAAATGTGGTACTTTATTTTAGCTCACCCTCAACTTCACAATCTTTAGTCCAGTCTGAAAATGCAGATTGTAAATAGAGTTTCATTAGAAAAGTTCTTGTGTGTCATTAAGCAATAAGGGTAATGTCGACTTGATATGAGTACGAAGGAGACAGGAGTGTAGATATGCCACAAAGAAATAAGACAGGATGTCGTTTCCAATTCGTGGTCATCTATCACAGTTTTGCCTCATGATTGTTAGTCTCCTAACTTTGGTGAAGTCCACTACACTTTGCCATTTCCTGTTTCTCTATGTATGAGAATCAAGGCTGGCTGTTAATGTTGCAGTCAGTTCTCTGGCATTATAAACAAACAGTACAAGGAATATGAAGTTTAACAGTCACAAGGTGAAAAACTTGAATTCTTAAGGTCAGATAAAATGTTGTAGCTATAATCTTTGTAAACCTCTAGTGACAGGCAAGATATGCAAATCATGTATTTAATTTCTTTATTCATTTTTTTTTATCTTAATCTTAATCTGCCTTCATTCATTCCTTTCTGCAGACATGCTCTTATGCTAGACTTATTAAAGAAATTACACTTAACTTTGAAATCAATTAATTTGTGTCAATGAACATCCCATAGTTACATATTACATATGCTTGTGGAGCAGTCTTTTAAAATCTGTTTTCATCTTACAAAAAAGGGAGGACGGTCTTTGCCCCTCAAAGGTGTTTTAGCCATTCTCACTATATACACGCTTTAAAGCAGTCGTTTAACCTCCTCATCTCAGAAGTGATTGTAGAATATTGATGTCTTCCTCTTAAACATCCTTGGGGAAAAATTTCTCTTTCCTTTTATAAATAAAATTTGTGAATGTAATGTATAGAGATTCATGGGCCATTGCAGGGTCATCATAGCCACTCATTCCTTCGGGGTGAAACTTTTCCAGTAATGAAATTCTACAGTCATCTGTCATGGTATTTAGTTATTTATTTATTGAGTAATTCTAAGATTTATGGGAAAAACTGTGAGGAAAGCATATAAACCTCAGTCTTAATATAGCCTATGCACGAAAAATGCTCCCCTCATTTTGGAAAAAAAAAAAAATATATAGCCATGCTAGGTTTTATTTTAAAATCATTTCAATCATTTACATTTCTAGTTTTCTCATTTGGTTTTATGTGAATTAGCTTTAGCATCATTACAAAACAGTGTTCTTCGCTTAACCCTTATGGCTTCTTTGGGTCAAATTAGACCCATTTTGTGTTTGAAATCAGTAAAAGCTCACTAAATTTTATCAATTCAGGAAGAAGACTTGTGATTTTTTCCTAAAGTTAAACATCTTATAATTTGTACATCTTCTAAAAAATATTTATTTTACCATGTCTTTTTGGTCAGTTATGTCACCCATACTTTCATTTTTGACAGCCTTTAGAGGAGTTTGTTTATTCACCACCCATAAAAACATCCTAAAAATAATCTTTTATCTTATCTAATCTTAAAGGCTTTTAGTCCAGTGCTGTAACTTTAAAAGAAGCAAAAAAAAAAGGTTTCCACTGCATTTAAGGTACTTTATTTTCTCACAAACCATTAAACTATCCTAAATGTTATATGTTCTAAAACTTAGGATCATTGGTACTACAAGTAACGATGGTCCACCAATTAATATTGGTTTGTTGTGATACTTTTTGTATCCAAGGCACCTAAAAGAGGTGTCAAAAATCAGGTCAAAACAGACTTATAAGAGAACAAACCCTGTTAAATGTACTTCGCCTTGAGTTTGGCAAAAACTCAGAAATGTTCAGAAATTTTGGTGAACTATGCAAAATGCATTGAACTCAATGAAGAAGGAGAAACTGGGGCAGTTTTGCGTGCATTATGCTGGTGCAATAATCTTTTAAGTGAGTCTGAGGGCTCAGAAATTGTAGTGAGTTGTGAGGCACCACTGCTAACCATTGCACCATCTGACCTTGCTGAGGTAAAATTGTACTCAGAGTCCACAATACTTTGAATTCTTTATCCCTCTTTGCATTTCACAAGCTTGTGTCACTATTAGTAACACCCACAGAGCCTGTGATGCAAGGGATCAGCATGATATACTAGGTTGGGCTCTCCCTGTCACTGCCTGATCTATGCTACATAGCAAGGAGCATAATATACTTTATCCAGCATTGAAGAGACAATGTGCAATGAATCTTTGCAGAACAATGAAGTATTTTCATAATCTCATTATGTTCAGCTAATGTACACGTCAAATGACAATACTGCAAGTGTTTTGTTTTATTTTTTTAAAAGCTTGCAGACTGCAAATCCAGCTGGAGTACTGGGCTGAGTTTCCCAAAAGTATTGCAACACTAAGAATAGTCTAAACTTCCTCTTAAGATCGATCATAAATTTAAGATTGTTTCTCAAACCCCATTGCAACTAAACTAGCATGTTAAATGTTCTGAGGCTGTGGCTAGTTTTAATTTCACTAACATGTTTTGTGTATTGCAATTTGTGTGGAGAAGCGATAAAAGAATGAAAATTGAAGGACAGGAACTGGGGATTGATATGTTTGGATATAGTACAGCAGCAATAAAGAAAGCCCACCCAGAAGAACATGTATTGAATTATGTGTCTGTGTCTCTGACCACCACCTCATGAATCCAAAACTTAAACATTATTTAAATGAAATAGTGGATTGTAACTGATACCTCTGGGAGCCTACTTATACCTGCTGTAAATGTTGATTGCACTGAGTGTACAGGTTATTTTGCAGTCAGTAAGAACCTTTTACAGATATTGTGGCACAGTATCTTGGGATTACCTATTATGTCTTCATCTGAGCCAATTCGACAGTGTGTCAGAAGACATTTGTTGGTGGACAGCTACTGAGTGATGTCCCATTTGTGCATACCTGTTGACATCTGTAAATAATCATTAGATGAGTACTGAAGAGGAATAATATACAGCACAATTGTGGCTCCATGGTGGAATGCAAGGTATAGCTATAGTTAATGTTTATGTAAAATGCAGTTTTGCTGTCTTTAGAAGTAGTAGTGTGTGTATTTGTTTTGTTTTTGCATTACACTCAAATTATTTTCTATATATTTGAGAAATGTATGCATTGTGTACTGTCCAAAGGAGTATGGGAATTTTAATGCATAATTGTGTTTATTTGCTTAATTTAATGGTTGTGAAAGCAAAAACAAACTAAATAAGTATAACTTAATATTTAGATTGAAATTAGAAATTGCCACCAGGCTTTCCAGGTGCTGTCTCTGTGTCAGAAAGGAAGTAAAATAGGTTGTGATGTGCAGGCTTATTCTCTTCTTGTCTCTTCCCACTTTTGCTTTTGTCTCTGTTGGAAAGGGTGCTGTATGTTTTAATAAACAACATCAGTCTCCTGTCAACTAAAAAAGGAAACGGCTGTTCTTTAGAAAAGCATGATTTTCTTTTATGGCATGTGCTTATCATTTCTTCAGTATTATTTATTTGATTGCCCTGGAATACCAATTATGAAAACATGTAACGATATTAATGTAATTCGATTACTTTTCAGTGGACTAGCAATTTTTTTTTTCTTTGTAGGTGACATTAGATGCAGGGTTAACAAAGTAGAACTTTAGTCTTACTTGTAAATTAGCTGCTTAAGAAGAGTTTTTGGAAACACAGTAAAAAGCAGCTCAAATGTTCTGTACGCGCATCATAAAATTGCTTGTTTATAGATAATATTAATTTCTGTGGGAAGCAGAACTACGATCGGGTTAGTGATATTCACATATTTGCGCATACACCGTAATTTACTCATACATGCGTGACACAGATCGGGCAGTGCCATAACATGTGGGGTGGAGTTTGCATGCATGAAAGTTCTGCGCATGTGCAATGTAAATTAGGCACATAGTGCAGATTAGGTAGTAACATCCCCATCCAGCATTGGTTGCTGTAGCTCTGTGGTGTCATACTGGTCTTGCAAAGCATTAGTGTGGGCTGGGGAAAAATGTTTGCCTAAGCTAACATCATTGCGAATTTTTAGGGAAACATTTGGTGAAGTAGTCACCAGAGAACACAGCAAATTAACTGTGAAAAACACTGGTAAATTTCACAGATTAAAACTAGTTAACATATGAAGTCATTTTAAGGATTAAAAACATGGGAAAAGAAATTGTGTTATGTTTTTCAGTTTAGTGGAATTAATTGTTAATTACTGACCAGCATGAGAAAGTATAAAAGAGCCTAATAAAAGTGAAAAAAGTTGATTTATATGTGTTTTTATTCGGATTTGACTGTTCAGTGTTAAAATGGCAGCCAGCAATGATGCATTTTATACTTCCACAACATTTTAAGTACATTTTTAATGCCCGAGTTTACAGGAATGGCAGGGAAGAGGTGTAAACAAGGAATAGCCTGATCATGTTTGTTACAGCTGATATGTTCACTGATTTCAAGTAATTAGAATTGTCCAATTTTTATAAATAATTTTTCTTCATCCTTTTAAGTTTTGTTTTCCACTATCCTTAGGTAATAATGCATTTTATTTATATGGCAATTTTCCCATGCGCAAAGTGCTTTGCATATTTTCATAAGGGTACAAAAGGAATAAAAACACATAAGAATAATCAAATAAGTAAAACTTGATACAAATTAGTATCAAACATTGAACACCAAAAATAGATAAATATGTGAAAGACAAAATTCTGGTTTGAAATAAGTTTTAATAAATAGGAAAAAATGCAAAAACACTAAATGCTTAAAGACCCTGATGAACAAATTATATAATCCAAGTAAGCTGATATTTTGGAATATCAATGTAGGTATTAAAGTACCCATAACAAAGACTGCAAGAAAACTCAACTGAGTTAAGCTGATGTGACTTCTGGTTGAAGGGGTTGTCAAATTTGATGACTGCTGCTACACCACTAGGAATCACAAGGGGTTACAAATGCACAACTGTGCCACAACTTTCCAGCACAGTTTCACATTTCCATAGCATCATAAGCTTGTCTCTTTTTCTGAGAGCCAATAACATGCTGCCTAACCTTGACAGTGTTGTGTGATTGCTTTCTAGGTCCAGCTGGTTTAGCTGTAACTTCTTTGTATTAAAACATAAGACATCAAATGGGCGATACTCTCTTCTATTTGCAAGGTCTAAAACATGAGTGTCCTCTTTCGTTCCAGCAGCATTGAATGCATTTGGTTGTCAGCTCTCACATGCAGAGCCTGCAAATATGAGTGTTCAGTTTTGTGGGGATAAGTCACAGGCTGGGGGATGTTGAACTATACAACTGGTGGTCGTGGTAGTGCTGTGTGACTGTCCCTAACTTTCCAAGATTATGTAAATAAAGCCTGTGACTAATAATCGCTGGAAAAGTCATGTGGTGTTAAAAGGGTCTTTAGTCTTTGAGTCAGATCACTTTAAAAAGATCCATTGTATTTTGGAGAATGATAAAGAATGATGATTGGTAAGTACCAGATTTTGTATTCAGTGTGTATTCTTTTGATGTTCAGGTCTAACAGTTGCAGCCAGACCACCACCATTTTTATTGTGGATTATGTTAGGTTTGCCGACTGCATTCGCTGATCTCTTTGCTGCACCATGTCAAATTACATGACTGAAAATCGCAGCCCATGTTATATTTATAGACTGAATGCCATTCTTTGAGCACAGTCATGCTCACCCCTTTTTCTGCTTCACGGAACGATGCTTTACGAATTGTTAACAGCTTTAGATAGATAGATAGATAGATAGATAGATAGATAGATAGATAGATAGATAGATAGATAGATAGATAGATAGATAGATAGATAGATAGATAGATAGATAGATAGATAGATAGATAGATACTTTATTACTCCCAATGGGAAAGTGGGTTCAGCAGCAATATCTGCTCTTTATTTATTTTATTCATTCTGGTATGATATATAAAATATGAGGCATCAAACAGAGAAGTTTCTGTTCTGTTTGTGAGGTCCACAGCCCCTGTGCTGCCTGATGGTACCAGTGTTGTACCAGTGCTTTGTGAAGGGTTAATAGTTATGGTGCGTTCGGCCTCCTTGTTGCTACATTCTGTGCATTGTACCATCAACTGAACTGTCATTGGTTCTCAACTCCTAACACATAAAGAGAAAATAAAAAAATGTTTGATTTTAACATTGCCTGTTGCAGGCTAGTTGGTCCAGTTGTTAGGTATGTCACATTAGGTGATCAGTTTCACACGAGCATGCTACCGACTGCCTCTAACTGGCTAAGATCATGAAAGTGAAGGCAAAGACTGAAAATCGCTGGAAAAGTCTTCTAATGTGACATAGACTTAACCTGACCCATAAGTTGCTGAAAAAAATAAACACACCCAGATGATTTGACATGTTTTTAGAAATACAAACTCATTAGTTTTTGCCATTTTTCAAATAAGCGTGTTGTACAGAGTTGTAGTCTGTAATAAATTCATATATAGCTTTTGTTTTACCATTCTTACCTTTAAACTGACCACATGTGTTATCTGTAGATTTTTGTTAACAAAAGGAAACTTTGTTGGCTTAATGTTCAGAAATCATAAAATACTAAAGTACAAAAAATAAAATTTGTACCTTAAATTAACAAGCCTAAAATGGAAAGGTCTAAGCTTATTAAAGCAGCATCTCTTTAAATTTATGCCAAAGATACATGTCTCTTCTTCTTCAGTGCCCCTTTTTTGCACTCCCAAGTTCAGCGAACAACATATACATCTGCTGTTCTTCTCCTTGAACAGGACAACTTCTCATTCTTTTTTCCATCCATTATACAACCCGCTATATCCTAACTACAGGGTTACAGGGGTCTGCTGGAGCCAATCTCAACCAACACAGGGCGCAAGGCAGGAAACAAACCCTGGGCAGGGCGCCAGCCCACCGCAGGGCGCTCACACAAACACACCAAGCACCCACTAGGGACAATTTAGAATTGCCAATGCATCTAACCTGCATGTCTTTGGACTGTGGGAGGAAACCGGAGGAAACCCACGCAGACACGGGGAGAACATGCAAACTCCACGCAGGGAGGACTCAGGAAGTGAACTCGGGTCTCCTAACTGCGAAGCAGCAACGCTGCCCACTGCGCCACCGTGCCGCCCCCATTCTTTTTTCTCAGTTTATTAGTCCACTTTCTTTAATGTAAATTACAATGTTTTGGTCTTCTCTCTCCTAAAGTTTACCTGCTTGCTTTCTATTTACAGGAAGCAACAAAGTGTACTTCATCAAGTACTGTGATACTTTTCCTAAAGGAGCACTACAGCTTTATTACCGTAAACCTTAGAAAGGCAGATCCTGAAAAAAAGCTTTTTTTTAAGATTGACTAATTTACAGATCACTGATCAAGTCAAATCTACTGAAAACCTGCCTATTTAGATAAGCGGACAATCAATTGGAGCTAGTACAAACAAGGAACTGGTGCAAACATGGAAATTAGGATGATGATGGTGTCTTTCATGGCATTATGTAACTGTGTCTCTTTATTTACAGTACCTCCTTCCAACCTTTATGCCCAGTTAAATGGACTCCAACTGTGCATGGATTCAATGAGCATCCTGTGGATCAACCTGTTCACTCTTGGGCTTTTGCGTAGCCTGGATCAGATTAAGGCATTCTACAACTTGCAGGATACTGGGAAAGGAGAGGATCATGTTGACATCCGATTGGATGTCTCACAACTCAAGGTAAGATCTCACATTTTTATTTGTTAATTCAGTAGGGTATTGTTATCTTGATCTTGTAGTACCTAGCTTCTGGCCCATTTACTATCTACAGGTTTCATGTTTATTTGTTTTATTTCCCTGTGTCCTCTGTTGTTATGTTTTACAGTTAACAAGTTTCATTTATAGGCACTGTACTGGAGTAATCCAATGTGCTAGTTAGAAATCAACAATTAACATTACCTTTTAAATACTACCAAGAGGTAACAAAACATTACATTCACAGTGGCAATAGTAACATGCAATATATTAGTTTAAATTATACAAAAAATAGACGGTGGCCTTATAGTTAATGTGATAACGCGAGAACTGCATGTTTTAATAGAATTAACCTCAATTCTTAATGAATTTGGCTAAAAATTGATGGAAGTACTTTTTGCATTCCATTATTTATGTAATTGAGGCACTGTTTTGCCCAAAGGTAAGGTAGAAGGTAATTTTGTGCATGTTGATTTTAATTTGTGATAACTTTCCTTAGAAGGGATTGTATAAAACATTTAAAGGTGAGAAGAGCACTTGACTTGCCGCAATCATGCAGTTGTATCTTAGTTCCTCAGGCCTATTGCTTTTTTAACTATACTGGTATTATACAGGTTATTTTTATTTTATTTTACCAGGTGCTCTACCCGGCTTTCCCTAATAGAGTAATAAAATGTGTGTTACATGCGTAAAATAAATAAAAAGCAGATCTGATATTTCCGACCTCCTCATTGCAGCTGAAAGACATGTATTAAGCCCTTTTGGTAAAGTAGGTCCGTGGCTGATTGTCATCTTTTAAATAATTAATCACTGCATTCGTGTCTTTGTGTGGGGGGGCGTGGTAGCGTGGCAAGAGCGGTTCCCATGCGAGATGCTAAAGAGAGTGGGCTCTAGAGACAGAGAAGGCAGGGAGCTGGGAAGTGAGCCCATGGAGAGGAGTATGTGGCCGACACTCGGGGACCGTTGAAATGGGTCGCTTTAGCCGAGCAGCAACAAGAAGCAAAAGTGACCAGGATTTTGGACGGCTCACCAAAAAAGACCAGGAAGGCAGCGGGGGTTGAGGAGACTTGGGAGGAAAGCTCCAAAGTGAGTGCCATGGCCGTTGGAGACCCAAGCCTAGGTCCAGAGAGGGGTCCTTACCATAGCCATGGGACAGCAGGGACCTGGACCTGTGGAAGGTCAGAAGGACAACTCCTCCACTGCAAGGCCCAAAGGGAATAAGCAGGGGAGCCGCCAGTGAAAAGGATATATGCACATGGTTTTTAGAAAAGGACAGTTTCCTGCCAGTTGGTTTTAACCTCATTTTATTGACTTTATTTATTCTGGCTTTAACCTCCACCTTACTTTTTTTTATGGGCTATTTCTTTATTTACTGAACTTTTTTGAAGCACTGCACTTTTGAACACTTGTGATTTTTGAACTGTTTTAATAAAAGCATTAGAATACTTTTCACCATCCCCTTTTCATGTATGTTTTGTCCTCATATGCTAAGCTTATCTCGATTGCGGTGTTGATGGTGTTGGGTTCAAGAGGCTCCGAAAAATGAAGGGGAACATGGAGCAAACCTGTATTGTCACAGTGCTTTCAAAATTTTACCATGAAATTGGGTGAAAGATTTAGACCAGAAGTAATTTTCCAGGATAAATAATTTTCTGAACCGTAATAATAGTTTTCTCAGTAGTTCCGTAATAATACTGAAATGTTATATTAGAATGCACCACAGTTATAATGTACAACTCGATCACTGAGAGATCACACCCGCCCCGAGCAGCACTTCTGGCAGATCCCCTCTAAATGTCTGCCCCCTCTCACTTAATCTGACTTTTGTAACCCAGCTGATGCATATATCGCATCACAAATGGGTCAATTGCTTGCTTATTATTTGCCCTAGGCAAAAACTGAATGGAACCTTTTTTGTCTGTCATACAATGAGTATTCGGTAAAGCAGGAATTGATTTTTGATACAATCAGCTGTTAAGGAGTTATTGAGTAGCAAACATCAAATCTAATTCTTTTTCAACACACTTAAATGTTTAAAAATTCTCAGTAATTATTGTCTTCAACATAAGCACCTGAAATTGGTGTTGTTTTGTTACACTGTCATGTCTTATTCTTCAGAAGAAAAAATCAAGTCAATATTATGTTGTATTCTGGAGATATTGGGGTTAATAAATGTAGTGTTCCAACAAAAATGGCAATTTTTAGTAAGGTTGTTCCAGATTTATTTTTTTCTAGATATTTATCGATAGAAAATCAAAAATATGATGAGACTATATTGTAAGTTGGAATATACCTGAGATAACTGCAGTTTTATAGAAATAGGTGCAGTGGTTTTCTTGTAATGCTCTAACAGGCACTGAAATAAAATTGTATATATTGTATACAGTTATTATAAAACAACCACAGCTTGCTATATAAGCAAAAAATTCCAGTCATAACTATAATCAGTCTGACATATCAAGGAAGTAGTTAAGATAAATTAATCATAATCAACCCTTAAAATTCCACCTTTAAGTGCAGAGAGCCATTTGATACCAAATAGTGCATTCTGTTATAGTTTCTCGTATTAATTACAATGTTAGACGTTAAATTAGGTCTAGCCTAGTGTACTTATTTAGAATAATATTGGTAAATTCCTGCTAAATTCTAAAATAAACTCTGAACTGTTCCATACAAAAACATTCATTTTCTTTCTAGTTTTACATAATAAAACACATTATTTTCCCATGGGGTTATGGAGGGTACACTGCATGCCTTCTGGTTTCTGATAGCATCTGATGTTACTCCAAGTGTTCTTATAAAAGCATTAGGAATAATTGTAAATCCAACACTACCTGACATCTGAACAAATATACCAAACCCATCCCCAATTTTTATTTAAGTTTAGGACGGTTAAAAAAATATATGACCTTGAAAGTCTGGAGCTATATGGCATCATTTACAATCTAGGAATACGATTTACAATTTTAAGACCAATTACAGTGTTCTCTGCACAGACTGATAATGACTATGTTATGAATCACTATATTCCATTCCTTGTTTGAGATTAATAGTGATGTTCCTTTCACAACATTGCCAAAGTTCATCTACTATGTACAATGTGGCATTAATTGATACAGTCTAGAAATACCATCAATATATTCATCATTATGTACTAAAAAATATTCAGGCAGGGATAGTGATGAAATATTAGGAAGATTAGACAGGTGCGTTTTCAAAGATTAAAACTTTTAAATAGAAAAAGAAGTGTGTTAAAGAAGTTCCATATTTAAGACAGATTTGATCAAATGGTGCAAACACACTGTCAGAATAGGTAAAGATACCTAATGACTTTGATAAATTAATCGTGTGTAAGTTAATGAGACCTGGAATATGAAATTATCTTGTAATGAAGATGCAGTGAACAGTGCCTCAGACGTCAAGTGTTTTTTATGTTTATTCAGTATTTTTAGCAATTGATGTACAATCTTGTTGCCAGTAAACTGATAATTACTGACAACAGTAGCACAAAGCAACCCATATAAAAAGGATTTCAAGCAAGACCTTATTTTAAAGCCAACCAAGCAGATGTATTTCTAATACTACTTTCATAGCCACAAACTATTAATATTTATGAGCTAGTAGTAAAGTCTGAAATCTGGTAATGCCATACCACCTTCTTCTTCCTATCTCAGAATTTTCATCCATTTAATACTTTGTCATCCATATAAGCAAGCATATAACTCAGTCAAGCTATTTGAAAACAAAGTTTACCATCTATTAATATCTTATGTAATGCATCCCAAAATGTTGTATTCAGTTTAAAAAGATCTTTAAATTTCCTGTTCATTTTACTCTACATTTATTTGTATTCATAATAAATATTGTAAAAGTTAATTTATTCGATTGTATATTAGTGTACAGTACATTCGATTGTATCAAGTGTAAACATTTTCTGTTGAGTGATTTCCTGTGGTAACAGTAAAGTGAAATATACATGGAAGTACTTTATGGACCATTCCATACCGATTTTAATTTGTTTTCCAGTTCTAGAGTTTAAATTTCAAAGAAATTTCACTTCTCCCACTGCTGGGCCCTGCCAATGATAGTGCATTAAACAGAATATCACCATTACAACTATCCATCCATCCATTATCCAACCCGCTATATCCTAACTACAGGGTCACGGGGGTCTGCTGGAGCCAATCCCGGCCAACACAGGGCGCAAGGCAGGAAACAAACCCCGGGCAGGGCGCCAGCCCACCGCAGCCATTACAACTATAATGAGGGAATTGATTAAAATTTCTACAGCTTTTGTTGATGGAAAAACCTAAAAATCTGTTTTAGTAAGACTTGAATTTTAAAACCACATATGTTTTTAAATAATATTAGAAAACAATTTAATTGGACATCTCTTTCATGAATCATTTTTTCAAGGTATAACACTGCTTATGAAATATTGATGTCTGGTTAAGCTGTTCCTTTAGGGAATACAGTACACCCCCAAAATTCGGGGAGTTACGTTCCTAGAGCACCCACGAATTGTGAAGAACCACAAATTTTGGATGTGGTTAAAAGAATGCCTGTTTTTATAGTTTAAACCCTAAATATGCCCCCAAAACACTTTAATTTAATTTCAAACTCAACTTAATACATTACCTAAATAAAAGAATGTAAAGGTAAACCTGTATACTGTACTACTATGTCATCCGCAGTGCTAGAATGTAAAATACTGATGTTACTGCTATATGTACTGTAGTTCATGCAAGCGCGTTTTCATTGCCAGAAGCCTTAGAAGGTGCATGGTGTTTCGGTGGCATATTGGGGCTTTAACCCTTAAACTGCCGCATACTTGGGGGTTAATGCATCCATGGACGCCAAATACTTTTTTGCTGCACTTTAAGTAAACGTCACAATTCACAAAGAAAGTGAATTATTAATGGAACACATTCTTTTCATGCAAAGAGCATCACAATTACTGCAACACTAATCATTTTACACACTGCTAATGAACTGTAAAAACTATTAAAAAAAACTACAGGAGCAATATGTACAAGGTGCAATTGATGCAATGAATGAAACTCAGTAAATCACCAAGCCAACTGCGCTTGAACTGGCAGCACGCAAGCACACAGAGGTAAACGCTGGGAGGCTAGTGCAGCGGCTCAATCCCAGGGACAGTAAGGCTGCAGTGCAGGGTGTCACGCTTGGGTCACAGAATTGCACAGAAACACAGGAGATTGTAGAGACAGGAACTTTATTCAAACACTTCAAGCAAACATGTTTCAGAAGTAAAATGAGCTCAGTATGCAGTTAGTTCTCGATTAAAAGAATAGGCAAACATCATAGGGGAGCACAACGTGAGCGGGACCCGCAACAGGAGCAGAGGATGTCTGGGGGAGGAGAGAGAAACAAAGGAATCCGCCAGAAAGGACAGGTGCTCTTCAGGCTTTTAAGTATGGGTAGCGTCGCGCGAAAAGCATATCACACAACAGAGCAGCCGCAAGTAAGCCCAGCAAGTGAGGGAGCAATGTGAAAGTAGTCTATCAGTGTTTTTTAAGAGGAGTATTTTGAGGAGCGTCCGTGTCTTCTAGTGGTGCATTCAGCCCCCTGCTCACAAGGGGCTGGCAGTGGTCATGAGCTGGCCTTTCAACAAATGTACGGCACTGAGTGATCAGCTCCTGCGTGCTCGCAAATGGCACTGGGAAACGACTATAGCCGGTTGTGGCGGTTTAAGGGTTAAGAGGAACAAAACAGAAAACACAAGAACACACAGCTGGAGATGCATCACAGTCAATCAACAGCAAGGAGAAATGAATAACGCTGTAGTGGTCCGGTGCCGCTAAGATTCACACCGTCAAGAAGACGGCGATTTATTTATTTTTATGGTGGAAATTCCAGGGATACATCCAGCCTTGACCCGACCCGCATGCACTCACAAAAAGAGACAAAAACAAAGCAAACCGGTAATGAAACAGCAAATAAAGAATGTAATGAAAACAAATGAAATAAATGAAAACAACGATACCACCCCTGTTCCACCTTATGGAGATTACACATTAAATACGACAAAGCACAAACAAAACACACAGAGTAAATCATGAAAAACGTTCATGAAAAATGGCAACAGATGAAATGTCATGATGAAAATAGATAGTCCAGAGAGCCGCACATTGAATGGGAATGTAAAGATAGTCCTACCGCTAGTTCCTGAAATGGTGAAGACGGGTGGACGGGTTCAGGAGCGCTCCTTTTTTTGCAGGATGGCCATGAGTCCACTTACAGTCCTCATGCACACAGGCAGACAGCAGGCAATCCAGACGCACGAAACGATCCAGTACAAAATGAATAAGTACAGGTAACCCAACAGAAGGCAGACAGACAGGAACTTGTAACACAAATTACAAAAACTTTTTTTTTTGCTTTTGGTCACCGACCCCCTTTTTAAAAGCCGTGCTGACATCCTTTGACCCCCAACAGCCCCAACACCCTCTGCAGAAGACCAATCCAAGCTACTGCAGGGACTGCTGGGAGTTGCAGTTTCAAATTCTATTGGCTACTTTCACCATCCCAAGCCGCATTTTCCTCTACAGTTGTTTCCTGGTCTCTCTACAGTGCAGTATTGCCACAATAAAAGCCATAAATATTGCAGAGGATATTTGCGGTTTACGCTAACAATTATTAGATAGGTTCTAAGGAAAAATCCGCAAACTCTGAACCGCGACTTCGGGGGGGCGTCTACTGTATTTAGAGTTCTTTGAATTGCCATTTTTTCCTTGCTTTCTGTCTTTATTTATGTTGGTTTTCAAAGCTATTTATGCATAATGCGGTTTTATTACCATAAGTACATAGTCATTGGTGGACAAAAAAAATACCTAGAAAACAGTAGAAAAAAAGGGTTTCATTATATATATTTTATTTTGTAGCGATGAAGCACTATTAAGTATGTGTTGAGTATAAAGAAAGACATTTTCTACAAGTAAACCTTTTTATAAATAATAAAACACTTGAACCTAGCTTTTAAAGACTGAGCAAAGTCGCCTTTAAGTAAAATATACTATCTTGTGATATATAAATGAATCATTAATTTTCTTTCTAAATCATGAAAAGTTAAAATGAAGTCTTTTGGGTACAGGAGAGCCCAAGTGCTTGTATATACTGTAGTTATAAGGAGGATTGATGGTCATTAAAACTTTTTTTTTTCTTATTTCCATTCTTTCTTGCCTTTACAAATGTTTATATCAATGATAGAAAGCATCACTCAAAAAACTGCTACTTTTGTTTAACTGCATGTTCATTGTTTCCATTTTTAGTCTTGCAATCATGTGGCATCAACAGATAAGCTGAAATCAGTAAAACATAAAGTTTAGCTTGGCATGTTTAGATAGGCCCATGTTGCCAAAATTGCTTTAACAGTGTTGATTACCTCCATGCTGCTTCTGTGCCCTTCTTAATGAGTACAGCATTTAAGTTTCTGAAGCTTGCTCTCTCTCTCACACAGCTGCTGATCCCCCTGGAGTCAACGTACCTTAATCACCCAGATCGACCACTACACCTCTCCATTCACACATCTCAGGCAGTGCTTACGAATACACGCCATTCTGCTCATGGTACGCAGGCTGACCTCCAAGGCACATGCCATATTTTTGCCAGAAACCCCTTTTTCCAGCCAAAGGAGAAGCCAGAGTTCCCTCAAGCCAAGGACAACTTTGACCCACTGCCTTCTGCTTTCTTTCGCCATGCCTTTGAAGGAAACATGCTGTCTGATTTGCCAAGTAATACAAAATTACTTAGGTCTCAAGATGTGTGGTCCCTTTCACTCTCGCGGCTGGCATTGGACTTTGAAGGGGCACGCCGAGGATTGAAAGGGAAACCTCAGCCTTTTCTGGAGCCTTTTGCTATGTCAGTTTGGATATGCTCTCCAGCTGCCTTTGAAAATGTACCCTGCCCAAACTCCTTCATCCCTGCCTCTTCCTGTTCTGCTTACAAAGGCTCCCGACTCCAGTCTTCCACAAGCTATGATAATTATTTAGATGCAAGGTTATTTCCAGAGAAAGTAGGAACTGGCTTCAAGTCAAGAACTGTACACAACCTTGCCAGCATGGACTCAGTAAGTAGCCCGACTTGTTTAGAGATGAATGGAGAGCGAAGTGAGTATGAGAAGGAAGAACCAAAACAAAAAAACATGGCCTCCATGCATGTATTGGTGCAAGCTCTGTCACCAATTAAGATGAAACTGAATCATTATCAGTATGTAGCATTGCTGCGCATGAAGGATAGCTTGTCTCGATTAACTGAAGAGTTAGCTCAGGACACTCAAGGACTCACCAATAGACAAGCTGACCCTCCCACTGTGTGTGTGGGTGTACTGCTGGATACTGCAGATGTCATTTTATTCCTCCCTCCCTCCACTAGTGAAGCCGAGGAGGAACGCTCCGTGGCTGGAACAGAAAGTCCCAGCCTGACTGATTCAGACCTTTCCCCAACAAAAGAACCAACTGGGTCTGTCACCTTGGAGGACAGCGGCATTAGCACTATTCGAATAGCCAATGAAAAGGTGGAGGAGGCCTGTGAAGCTGTTGAATCCCTAGAAGAACCTACGTCCTCTTTCCTTCTGAAACCCTCCTTGACCCCTCAGGATGAATCCTCCTTTACCTTGGAAGGGGAACTGGCCAGTGCCTTGACGGTGACTCTGGACCTGACCAAGGAGGCAGTGTCGGTTACCAAGGAAGCCTTCAGCATCCTGAGCAAAGACAAGATGACTGCCACCATGCACAAGATGCTCTTCCAGCCTTACACTAGGTATATGCTCTCTACTGCAAAACAAAAGAGAAGGTATCCACTGAAACAATAATTAACCAATCACTTTGGCTTGTTTTACTTTTTAAGAGAGCAGACCACTCGAGTGGATGAGAGCCCAGCAACTCCAGGGAAGTCCCGTGTTCTAACCATGAAGCATTCCCCCTCTCAACACTCCTTTGAAAGCACCTCACTGGATGGTAGCCTTCCTGATGAGCATCTCTCTGTTGACAGTGACAACAGTGATAGTTTTGTCATCCTAATGGATTCAGGTATATTTTTTGGTGTTTGTGAAAGGCGGTAGTTTTGCTCTCAAAGCTGAGTATAATAAATATGTCCACAAACAGAATGATGAAACTATCTTATCACATCAATCTTACCTAGATCTGCGTGAATTCATAGTCTTAAATTAGATATGTGCCTAAGCTATGCTATCTTGAGTGTCTTATATTCACTTATACTCCAGAATCTGGACTGGATTCCATGCCCCCATTGGACAGCACCTCTTCTCTGCAAGCAGACACCTTGAGTCGTGCAAGTCCAGCCCTGGGGACTGAAGGAGGCTCCCAGCCAGATTTGAGCAGCACTCCATCACAGAGTACAGAGGACATGAGTCAGGAAATGGTGAGAGTATGCACTGGATCTTGGCTCTTTACACAAATAATAGTACAGCCTTGGTGACAAAATGTTACTGCTTTTTACCCAATACTCATCATCAGCACCCATTTCCCTAAAAAAGATTTTGAAAGCATGGAGCGGTTCTAGAATTGTGTAGCATTTATTAATTAATTCAGATTCTGTTATATAAAAACGATTAATGAGATATACACCACAAATGTGCTGTCTACAAAAAAGACAAACTAGCCAGAACCGTATATACTTATTCAGATAGTGTCCAAGCTCCAGTAGGATTGTCTTTGCATGCTAGATGACTTTAAGGTATTGGTACTACCGATGCGTTCCAATACACAGGTAGTACTGAAGTTAGTTTGTAGAATCACAATATGCAGAGAAGACATCACAATGACCATTTTGTTTATGTCTGTGCCAGAGTAGCAAGAAAACTCAGTAAAATGAACAGGCTAACAGTATGTTTGCAATAGATTTTGTTGCTTTAGCCATCTTTTAATTACCAGTTAAACAGAAATTATGGCAGCTAGCTCATAAGAACAACAAAGGTTTACGCATTGTTTGATGAAGAAACTTGATAGATAAAACCTCTTTTCAATATACATTGAAGGATATTTTTATTTCTTTTATTGTCATTACAAATCAGGCCACCAAAGACCCCCATTTTATATAGTTTGTAAATTCAAGTGATTCTTAATTGAAGAGACTGACTAAAGCCAGTTCTTTTAATATTTCTTTTCTGTTTTTGTAAATCTCTTATTTACCCAAAGCCTTGTTGTTGTCTCTCTTTTATCCACCAGTTTTTGTGCACCAACATTAAATGTAGCAGTATACCTCGCAATTAATGGGAGAGATTCTGATTTTCTGTTGTTTTTATTTTGTTATTTAGGTATCAGTCCTGTTGCTCCAACTCAGAAATGTGAGCTGTGCTGTGGACATTAAAGGGGATGACCTGTCCCTGGCATTAGAGGCCCAGGACGTGATCCCTGAGCAGCTGGGTAACATGAAAGTACAGCAGCTCCTGAGCGGAGAGACACTTGGTAAGAATATTAGGAGTAGTTTTGAAAAGGAGTGCTTAATGTGAATTTGTGAATTTCCCCTTGGGGTTAATAAAGTATCTATCTATCTGTCTATCTAATGGTCAATGTCATCATACAGTGCGGAGATTAGCCTTCTCAAGTGATAGTAAATGACACCTGCTTCAATTGGTACTGTGGCCATTTTTCCAAAAAGGGGAGATTTGAATTGTTAATTCAGCTCTCTTCAACTGTTCTTTTATATAGTAAAAGTTGGTATAGGAGTTGTCAGGACTCAGTCATGCCACATAAAGAAAGACATCAGATAGGAAATTAAACAAGTCACGTAACCAGCAATAGAGCTAGACCAAGAATTATCACCTGGGGGTCCATCCTCAGCCTCCTTGCAATACAGCAAAGAGAATTGTCTGCATGGAGTGTTTTTTTCACTATAAGGTACATTTGATCTGAGACGTCTCTAAAAAGAAATTTTAAATGTTGCGGTGTATGATTGTGTCTTTGGAAACGAGCAAACTACTATCAGAACACAAGCACTCTGATCTACCTCCTGCAAGTTTTGTGCCTTTGTTCACATTTACGCAGTTGCTACATGTATCATTAACTATCAGCATAATCTTGAAAAATGATTCCAAAAAGATGGAGTAAGTCAGTGCCAGTCAGCCTAGGAGGCCGGCCTTCCTACCACATTGCAAAGATCCGTTTTCTGTCTTGTATCCCAAATGCAAGCCAATGTACAGAAACATAATCATTAATGATCACAGTAGCAGTTTCTTAATGAGATAATTGATGAAGAAATGGTTTTGTATCCTGTAGTTGTTTAAAAGTCAGAATGTTTAGGGAAATTGATTGAAGGGTTTTTTTGATGT
Source organism: Erpetoichthys calabaricus (assembly GCF_900747795.2). Lineage (NCBI taxonomy): Eukaryota > Metazoa > Chordata > Cladistia > Polypteriformes > Polypteridae > Erpetoichthys > Erpetoichthys calabaricus. The sequence continues at coordinate 85,086,676 of NC_041396.2, forward strand.
GCTGGGAACACATTAAGATTTTTTTTCTATTTAAAATAATGGGAAATAGTTTTTGATGTGCAATGTTTGCTTTATAACCTGTTTTTAATAAATGGATTAAAATCGGGTAAGAACTTCAGTGTCATGCAAAAGTATTCAATCCCCATTATTTTCTGTATGACAAAATATTTGTATATATATTTATCCACTCAGTATTTTTAATGTGAACTTCTATGCCATAACAATACATTTCCAAAGTCAAAATAAACCTTTTTCTGTAGATATTTAGCTGCAGAAGAACAACTCAAAAGTTAGTGTTTGCATAAGTATTTAAACCTCTGTGCTTTGGAAGCTCCAGGGTTATACAAATGATCAATTAATCCCAAAGGTGACAGTCATTTGACCATAATTAAACACGATTAGATACTAGTTATGAGTCCTTTATATCTCTGAATATATAAAAAGCACCCTTTGTAAGGACCATAGTCTATGCTGGACAATCACTACAAAAATGAAGACAAAGGAGCATTCTGCTGATGTGAGAAACAAAGTAATTGAAATGCACAAGGTAGGAATTGTTTGAATGTCTCATTAAGCACTGTTGGATTCATCATCAGAAAGCGGAAGGTTCATCACAGCACCCAAACTCTTACTAGAACAGGCCATCCCTCAAAACTAAACATCAGAGCAAGACGTCGACTGATGAGAAAGGCTACTAAAAATCCAACTGTCACTCTCGGAAGTCTGCAGTGCTCTTTGGCTGAAACTGGAATGAAGGGCCATGGGTCCACAATTTCAAGAGCTCTCTATAAAACAGGCCTTAACGGGAGGGTAGCAAGAAAGAAGCCATTCCTTAAGAACGTCAACTTAAAAGCATGTATGGTCATTTGCTACAAAGCAAAGACCCAGTTAAGATGTCGGAGATGGTTTTATGGTCAGATGAAAGCAAAAGAAAACTTTTTGGCCACACTTCAAAGAGGTATGTGTGGTGTAAAACTAATACTGCAAGCAACTCCAAACTTACAGTGCAATTTGGTAGTGGCAGGATTATGCTATGGAGACGCTTTTCATGTGCTGGGACTGGAAATCTTGTCAGAGTTGAAGGGACAATGGATAGACTTAATACTGCATGATATTGCAGGAGAACTTGTTCTAGTCTACAATGAACCCACAGCTCAGGAGAGGATCATCCTTCAGTATGACAATGACCCTAAGCATAAGGCCATAGAGACACTGGAATGGTGCAAAAACAGAAAGGTGAAAGTTTTGGAATGGCCAAGTCAAATCCCAGATCTTAACCCTATTGAGAATCAGTGGCACTACTTAAAAAGTGCTCGCCATCTCACCAACTTAGAGGAACTATAGAAATTCTGCCAAGAAGAATGGGGATGAATCACTCCTGAACAATGTGCAAAACTGTTACATGCTTGCCACAAAAGTATGAAGGCTGTTATTGCAGCAAAAAGATTCTCAATTAAGTATTAACGTGTAGGGCTTGAATACTTGAGTGCTTCCATTTTAACAGTATGACCCAGCACTTTGTGTCAGATTCTCACAACTCTTTGCATAAATATGTGCATTTAGTTTACAGCATTAAATGTACTTCCCCTTAATTTACAGCAGTGTCCTCGAGCACATGAGTTACTACTAGATTGAAATAAATCTGCAGGGCTAGTGCTATCAGTGCCTGTTAAAATATTTAAATACCTGGATTGTCAGAGTTGAATGGACTCAGAATTGTGATGGTTAACACATGTAGAGATGATTTCGAGTCTATTTAATTTGAGAGATGGGCTGTGAATTTTCATTTCAGACAAGAAGTGTGCTTAAATTGACTACCTTTCAGTTACCTGTCCAATACAAGCTATTGAAAAATACTAATAAGCATAGGAAAAATAATAATAGTAAACAATGATGAAATGAATGTGAAGTAAAAGATAAGTCCAGTCAATGTAATTTTTGTATAGCACTCTCCCACTGTGCGGGGGCTCAAAGCACTACAGCAAGTTCACAAGTAAATTACAGTTACGCATTTTACTGATTCTAAAACACACACAAATAAGTTGATTAACACAAAACTATCCTAACTGTATATGTCCATTAATATTCATGAAATATGACCATTTGACAGTAGAGGAGAGGAAAACAAAAATTCCTGCCAGCAGCATCCCTGGAAAAAATAAACCTCTGGGGTTTCACAGGCGTTGTTGAAACAAAGTGAAAGGCAGGCGCAGTCCCAGCGACCTGAGCCTACTGGACCCTCACCCTCTTCTAGGCATGTCTACACAATCATCCATTCTTTTATGTTTTTGAACTTCAGTTTGGTTTTACTTTCAAAATACTGTAGTAATGAAAATCATGAAGACCTACAGTGTTCATTAAGTTCCTTAAATTAATGAGTGCTCACTTTTTATGTTCTTAATATATGGGGAGTGCAAATTAAATGCTCTTTTGAATGTAGTCTTTTAACATATTTGTATGCCACAGAGGGATATTCAATTTAGAAAGATTGAGAACATCTGAACTGCAGCCCATTAAAATGGAGACAATTAAAAGCTAGGAATAATGTTTTGCTTTATTCCTAGCAATTGTTACTAGCATATGTTCCACTGAGCACTCACTTCATGATTTGTTTAGACTTTAAGGACATGTCTAGCCAGTTTAATGATGGAAGTTTCTATGAGAAGAAGGTAGATGCAAAAAGAGATTTCTGCATGAACAATGGGTAAAGCAAGGGAGCAACCTAACTGCAGCATTACGCGCTGGATCACATGTTTTACCAATTATAAGGCATAGCCTTTGGTTAAAAAGCTTAACTGGAGAAGACAGGATTTTTGGATTGTTAATTTGGCTTCCGTTTTCAACACCAGAATAAAACATATAAACTGTGCGCTGATTGCAAACTTAAGAGTGTATATATGGTTTGGTGTGATTCTTGCCAGGTACTGTAGGTGTGTGTGTAACATGAAATCAGCACCGTAAACTAAAACCTGGTGGGATGGTCTGTGTTTATTTTTCTTTAGGTTTAGTGTCCCCTCAGAGGCCAGTATCTGCTGCTCCCAGTCACCCTTCCATGCTAACTCTCCGTTTTGAGGTTGGGCCTGCAGCAGTGCGTCACTCCCCACTAGCGGAAAGCAATGGTTTTCTACATGTGAAGCTGAGGGAATGTACTACAGAGCTGCTGACTTCCACCCTGAATAACTTGGGCCCTTTCCTGGAGGATGAGTTGGTTGCTGATGTTCTTCCAATGAGGATAGACCTGGTAGATGCATCTGTAACACTCAAGGTATGGCTATGGTTTGGTGGCTTGCACCCCACTAATTGCTTAATGCATATAATTTGCCATTTTACTCATGAAATGCATCATGTCATTTTTGCAGGATGATGGCCCACGGGTGTATCCTACTTCCCCTAAACCTATTCCAGTCACTTTCTGTGTGGATCAGTTGACCCTGGAACGCTGTGAAGATGGTGTATTTTATCTGAAAGGTGAATTTCTTTACCACTATATTTGCACAGATTTTGGTGCCCAATGACATACTGGGGCCAAAAAAATGCACGTTTAATCATTAGTAAAATTAATTAATTACAGTAATCCCTCCTCCATCGCGGGGGTTGCGTTCCAGAACCCCCCACGAAAGGTGAAAATCCGCGAAGTAGAAACCATATGTTCATATGGTTATTTTTATATATTTTAAGCCCTTATAAACTCTCCCACACTATTATAAACATTTCCCGCACAATTATACAGCATAAACCCTTTGTATTCTCTTAGATATTAGGTAAGATTCGTTGAAATTATGCATGTAAACACAGTTTATATACAGTAAAACCTAAATATTATTTTAAAGATATCGAGCGTCTCCGATATCACATATGTTACAGCCATTACGACAGACAGGCCACCAGCAATAAATACGTACAATGCAAGAAAAAATGTATACAGTAAAATGTGTGTACAGTGACACTAAACTATGTACATGTAATAAGTACTGTACGTAGATAATTAATTATGGTTACTCACCAACAATGACACGACGACTTGTCCGATAACGATGAGTTTAATTTTACTGCACAACAAAGGATAGCGTTACAGCTCTTCTAAAGGAGCCTCTTCAGGCTACTGTGTAGCACCGCCGTTGTTCTTCTTCCAGCACTCTTCAATCCAAATCCCTAAAGCAGATTCCATCTAGACTACTGCCTTATCACGTCCACTTGCAACTCGTTTTGCGCCCTGGTTAAAGGACACTGCGGCCGTAGATCTTATATGCTTTTCCTCCTTTTTAAATAAAAAGAATCGTGGACTCATTGATGCTGTAATGGTGTCCTGCAGCGGTGTAGCTGTTCCCTTCCTTCAACATATCCAAAACTTTTACCTTTTTTGCAATCATTTGCATCTTCTGTTGGCGCTTGGACACGGCCCCTGAAGCAGTAGCAGGAGCACGTTAATGCTGAATGAGTGAGATGAGACTTCCTGGTTAATGCAGCACTCCATCGCTGAGCCAATCAGCAGCACACAGGAACTTAACTGCGTGCTCTGATTGGGTAGCTTCTCAGCCATCCGCCAATAGCATCTCTTGTATGAAATCAACTGGGCAAACCAACTGAGGAAGCAAGTACCAGAAGTAAAAAGACCCATTGTCCGCACAAACCCGCAAAGCAGCGAAAAATCCGCGTTATATATTTAGATATGCTTACATATAAAATCCTCGATAGAGTGAAGCCGCGAAAGTCGACGCGTGATATAGCAAATATTTGCAGAGTTAGATACAATAAGCCATTTTTATCCTTAAGGATGATTGCCTTGCTTGTTATGAAAAATTACTCATACACTGTGCATTTTTTCAAGCCAGCTTCTCCCTGCCAATCTTACTTGCAAGTGCCACAGGCTTTTCTGGAGTACAGATCAGTCTTCCTGCCATGATGTGTAGTGTTCCTACATTAGCCAATTTATCCTTGAGATAGGATCACCATATGGTCCTTGTTGCAGGAAATTTTTAGCAGATCAAACTAGCCCATTCTCGGCTAAAATACTAAAAACAATGCTTCTTTAAGAATGTACACCAGCAGTCAATAGGAACAATATCCAAACAAAGACGTCACGGCCACATACAGGTTTTGGTCTGAAGCTAAAGCTAAGTGGGATATGCTTACACATTTTGTCATGCTGGAGCTAAAAATTTGATTAGTCTATAGTTAATAAACGTTTTTCAGCATTACATTTTGGAGAAAATTATCTTGTTTTCCAGTTGTTACAACAGGTATTAAAACTTATCTTAGAAATGAATTCCTGCTCTCTCAGCACACAGGCAGAGTTGTCCAGAGAAAGTTTGTGTCTTCCAGTGCTGGAATTGTTGAAATGAATGGCAAGGCAGAGGAGTGGACAATGGCAATTCAATCATATGTAGGTCATTGTAATATTTATGTTAGATAATTAATTTTTTTCACCTATTTGTTTTTTTTTTTTTGCAGCTCCAGAGGCCCAGAAGCCCATTCTGACCGAGCCAGAAGTGGATATGCTCACATCCCACTCCCACTGGGCCACTGTACAAAAGCCTGGTGCCTTGACAAGCATCAGTCCTTCAGAAGCAAATGTGGTGTGTTAAATTTTCATTCTAGAGATGAAGTTCTGCTGCCACATATGTGGTTCCTCCTTATATTCTTTCTTTTTCACTTTTTGCTCTCCATCCTTGTCTTACTTAGAGTGAAGCTTTGCGTTTGGAACTAGCCATTTCCCAAAAGGCTCTGTCCCAAGCTATAGAGGATAGAGAAAGGCTTCTCCAGGAGATAAGAAAATATAATCCTCGATTTCATCTTTGACATCAGTCTCCAGTTCTTGTGCAACTGGAATAGAAAAAGTTACACGGCAGCATTTCAAGTGGAGGAGGCTGTGCCCAGAAGTGACTTGCACTTTTGGACATGCCCAGTATCCAGGACTGCCATCTCCTTATCTGTAAGGTGAAAAAAATTTCTTGATGATCTACCTTCATACTGCAGACATCCTTTGAGAATCATGTTAGAAGTGATGGAAAGTGTGAACAGGGTGAACTGCTTAAAAGTGTGTGTGTGTGTATTATATCTATATCTTCATATCTATATAGATATCTATATAGATATATATCTATATGTGTGTGTGTGTGTGTGTATATATATATATATATATATATATATATATATATATAATATGATATATATAGATATAGATATATAAAATATGTATATATGTGTGTGTGTGTGTATAATAATATAGTGTGTGTGTATGTTATATATACTGCATAATCGCAGCTTTTATATTGAAAATTCAAGACAGCTGGTTTAAGGGATGGGACAGGGTGGTCTGGTTGACTATAAAAACTGAAAATGGAAGGGTGTGGTGGTAGTGGGGTTGTACTGTTAACTTCCTAATTAGCAAATTGTGTAAAAATGACACTGTTGTCAGCTGTTAACTTGCCCTGAGACTGTATACTGGAATAATATAGTAGTACAGTCTTCGTACCTTCAATTCCAATACAGATGTGGGTTGTAGACTTTTCTGGCAAGTTGGCGGTGCCATCATTTCTCCTAATCAGTTTCACAATCTCCTGCACTGTTCACAGACTCGATCGTGGAGGTGAAGGTCACAATGCACTGCCTGCCTTTTAGACGCTCTCACTTTCAGATCTAACAGTGAAAGTCAATTTAGCCACATAGCTTTGACAATTATCACCCATATTTTTTTGTAAATTTCATTTTTATTCCACCACACCCAAACACTAGGGTAACTTTAGTTTGACATTTTTTATTTATTGTTTACTGAAAGCTTGTTACTTTTCGAAGTATTATATGTGAAATAATGAACACAGCATTAACAAATATCTTCCACATATTCTACAGTTCTTTTCTTTGAAAATTGTGTATATGAATTGTTGCCGATTGGACAGCAAAATAATTACCAGACTGACTGTAGTGATGTGCTTGGTTGGCATGCAGTGGATTAGAGGCTAATAAAGCACAATAGGAAAGGTACAGATTCCTTCAATCTGCAATTTCTGATTGGCATATCCTTTCATGAGACATGATGTCTTTTCCTCTTAGCCTCCTCACGCTGAAGCTCAATCTGGGTAAAACCACACACTTTTGTACCCTATCACCAGTTTATGTGTATCTTCTAGAATACTTTTTATTATTACATTACTACTGATGTGCATGTTAAACTTAAAAGATTCATTTAATTTATTATTGAGAGCAGCCGTTTATACCTCTGTCTAGTGCAATGAAAATGAAGGACATAATACTTGTTCCAGACTGCTGTATGAAGGACATGAGCTGCCATGCCGATAGCTGGAAGGGTCATATGTATCATTAGAGACTTTTACAGTACAAACTGCACCATAGAAGTGCAGATCTAATGTGGGAATGTACTTGTGCCATATTAGTGGTTGTTTTGTTTTCTTTTGGTGCTATGTATCTGTATGTGTAAAACAGGTTTCTTCCTTTTTTAATGTGGGAGTAAAATGCAGCAGATTAGTGGGCTGTGCTGACATCTAGTGGGTGGATTCTCACACTGCAGAAGCAGATATTGCACCCTGGGGTGGGAGAGCGTAGGGGATAGTTCAGTATCACACATTATATATAGGGGTGTGCTCAAAAGGAAGGTGACAGAAGTGGTCACTGTTAGCCGAAGTTCTGCCCATACCTTACAGTGATTCCATCTTCATTTGACTTATGGGACTATGGCGTAAACAGAAAATCTACTCAAAGATTAGTTGGTCATCTTGGCAGAGTTTCAAATGCTAGGTGCATATTTCCATAACAATTTCAAAATTATTATTTTTTTTTTTTTTAGAAAGAAAAGTTTTGTTTTGGAAATAACTTTCATTTGTGATGCCTTATGAGAGAGCCTGATTTTTGGGCAGCTATATCTGGAGGTTTGTTCACTCACTACTTTCTGTGTGAGCAATAAGTGGCCACTACTTATTTCTCTCCACAGGAAAAATATGTTTTTGTTACATTTTCCATATCAGAATTCCATTATCTTGACTAAACCAGCACCAAGAGCTATCTTCCACCATGTCTATTAGTAACAATACATCTGTAAAACCAATACAGCAGCAAATAAAAATAACTGATATGTGCTATTCTTTTTCTTGCTTTATATGCCCATTGTTTTTATCTTTATCTTGAACTTGCAAACTGCAGCAGTTTTTATTCTCTGTGGATCAGAAGAGCAGTGAGCTAACAAAGTGGCCCCTGCCTTAGGGCTGACTTGCTGAAAGTGTGGTGCTTTGGACCCCGTTATCAGCCACATTTAACACTTCTGTGCAGTATTAGGATGAGATCTCCTCCATCCTGTCATTGATGGTTTGTATAGCAGCTCACTAAGAGGTTTGTTTTGGACGTAATCGGTAGTTGATGACGTAGACTTACTATAAAGGAGCACACTTGTCACTGCTCATCTGCTTCCTCAGTGTTTGCAAGCATACAATGTGGCATTGGCAGGGATTATAGAAGGCTGATGTTTCTTAACAGTGACATAATTTTATTTTCTTCTCATAAACCAGATGGGAGTTATTGCTTTGTTGATAATTGAGATGTGTTTTGCATTTATTAAGGCTAAATTGTGGAGGTATGTTACGTTATAAGGTACGATATTATTTTTGTAAACTATGCAGAACTTTTCTTGCGGCCGAGAGATGCTCACAAGTCAGTCTGGTACAAGATTATCATAAAGATGAAGTTTACATTTCTGTGAGACAGAGTCAGCACTGATGGCACATGAAGATTTTAGCTGCAGTGCATGCTGGTACTTGTTTATTCTCATGCATTACTATAAAATGAGTTCAGAGGACTGAAAGTGCTTGATTGGTTTGCTGTGTGTGTTTTTATTTTTTGGCAGCATTTATTTGCTTGTATTTCAGTAAGTGGGATGTTTACAATATTTTGATACAGGATTTTATTATAACTTAACATGATGGGGGGGGGGGGTGCATATTAAATTCCAGTGCACTCTCAAGATGTGCAATGAAAACAGAAGCTGCACTGAAACAAGATACACTGTTGGCTGACTTAAGTTGAACAGTTTGGATTTGTACAATGAAAGCTGACGTGATTTTTTTTTGTATTTGTTGTTAATAATTAATGCTGCTGCACACTCATTAATGCTTACAAAGATGGATCTTTACTCAGAGCATTGTTCTTGAGTGGTGCTGTTAACTTGGGTGCCAACACCTTGAAGTAGATGTGGATTTTTTTTTTTTTGGATAATGTATGTTGGGTTCCAGTAGTTGCTGTTTTATATTGTATAATGTACCCATTTCCTTTCCCCTTATGCTTTTAGTTTTGCATTAACAATCGGTACTTGAATAGTTTCAGGAGAGAACTGTTTGCTGTATAGTCTAAGGAGTAATCCATTCTTAAAGGCCTTCTGTGCCCTCTGAGCTTAATATTCAACCATCAGCTGCAACAAGGGCAATTTGCACAATATTGCTGTTGAAAGAGTGGCTTCGTGGAAATGAATGATTAAGAACAAGGTTTCCTGACTAATGGGAACCTGAAATTATAAAAGAGAGGGTTTTACACCTCATTTTGTAAAAACCATCATTTAAGAAAATGTGCAGTGTACATGCATGAACACTAATGGGTGTGCATATGTTGTCACATCACAGAAGCACTTGTACACGCTCTCACTTGAACTCTCAGAAATACCACCAGAGGTGGTCATTTTTAATAGTATTTTGAATGTTAATTTACATTTTTTTTCTTGTTTCACTCATACTGATATTTAATAGGTTCTATGAACCGACTCCACTGTAAAAGAATATTTATACATTAAAAGTTTACAATTCTAAAAAAAAAACAAGTCTTGCATTTGTGTTTCTGTTCTGAGGTTCTGCATTTGCAGACTTGATTACAAAATCCTCTTAGAAATGTACGTAGGTCTCCATCAAGCAGTGATGCAAAGTCTTCACCCAAGGTGAACTCGGTGAAGAAGTGGACTGGCAGCATCATTTGTGCCCTGGAACAACTGGGAACCTCTTCACCATAAGCGAAGACGAGGAGTAAGGGAAAGAGGCGCCGGAAGCCATTGAAGTACAAGCCAAGAGAAACTGCCATAGTGCAGTTGGAAATTGGACGGACAATACCTGAACATCTAAATAAGGTAATGTGAGATCAGACCAGAGCTTGTAGTCTTCTGTTTGTTAATCAGGCATGCTAGAGGTATTTTTCATCATATGTAAGTGATCGTTATGTTGTATATGCATAGACATACTGTATGAGAGTAAATTATAAAGTAAAGGCAATTTGAAAATGACACATTAACTGCTACAAATAGAAGCTGACACAATACAAGAATTTTGCGATGGCTTATGGGTAGTACACAGCGCAGTACTCTGACATTAGTCTAGTTGAAGCCAAGGTCAAATGAACATGGAGTGTTTATTATTATAGCTGTGGGATTGCAACATTGTTTAACAACAGAAAGTGAGACCTGTTCGAATTCACTGAAGGCATTTGGCTTAGTACATAAGTGAGAACATCATGAATCAACGAAAAGATAGTGATTGGATAGAAAGGGGGAAGAACCAGTGCAACTGACAAAGCTCGATCTGTCAACATTGTGCACACAAGCCCACATCAACGTGGTGAATGCCTTCGTCAGAGAAGATCGACGATTACGCTGTTGCTGCACATTTCAATATCAGTAATGGATCTGTACTAGGGTTTGGGGGGGGAGGTATTGTAAAGTTTGTGTAAGATGGGTACCCAAGCAACTTACTGTTCTGGATAAGCCAACATGCTTCAGTTGTTCAAGCAATACAGCAATCCCACAATGGTGTGGCCATGTTCACTTGACTTTGGCTTCAAGTTGACTAACAGCAAACCTACCCATAAGCCATTGCAAACATGTTGTATTGTGTCAGCTTCTATCTGTTAAGGATACCGTGTAATTTTCAAATTACCTTCACTTTTTGATTTGCCCTCGTATTAATTTGTTTTTTGAATAATGCCATTCAAATACTTAAGTCCTTGTCATACGTTCATTTTAACTTTATTCAGTTACACAGCAGACATGCAGTGAAAAGCTCAGAAACAAAAGCAACACTGCAGTATTTTGTTTTATTTTTCAGGCCTTCTCTAACTTTTATTAATACTATATTCATACTCATTTTCAGTGAGTTTCTCTGTCTTTGTTAGTGTGTTAATAGAGAAATGGGAGTACAGTGTACGTAGAGTATGCTGTTTTGTGTTTTCTATTAACTGAAATAAAGTTCTGTAGTTGAATACATTCTTGTTTATCGTGGTGATGTGTGACATGGTTAGATAAGCAATTAAGACCCTGCACACGTGACAATACTCCTGAACTAAAGCCGGGTGATATTGATGGCTCACAGACTCGTACAGTATCTGTACAGCTAAATTTAGTTTTGTTTAAAGGACCTTAACTTAAACAATTGCTCTTGCTTGTGGCAAGAATATTCAATGTCATCTTTAAATTGATGTTTTATAATTGGGCCTTATTTGTTACGTAAGAATGAATGTGTTTCTTTTTATTATTTATATTTTGTTCAGCTCACATGCATTGGATGTCACCTTCCTGTTGCAGTTGCCTTTCATCTTGAAACTGAGGAGTTTGGGAAGTGGCTGTTCAGTGGATGAGGAGTCAAAGATGTGGCCAGTGAGTGATGCCGGTGTTTCAATTGCATCTCAGAAAGAACTCGACTAAACTTTGTTAAACTGAAGGCTAAAAACAGTCTGAAGTATATTCTTCTTCTTCTTCTTCTTTTGGCTGCTCCCGTTAGGGGTTGCCACAGCGGATCATCTTCTTCCATATCTTTCTGTCCTCTGCATCTTGTTCTGTTACACCTCTTTCTTCTTCTTCTTCTTTGGCCAACAGTAACCCAATTTCCGCCAGCACCCTGTTGGCTAACAGTACTGGTGGCGGTCGTTGTTAACCTGGGGCTCAACTGATCCGGTATGGAAATTTGTATTGTTGTCCGCATATTGAGTTGGCAAAATTTTACACCGGATGTATTCTTGTGCTTAAATCAATGCAAAAATGAAGGATTGGATTGTTTGGTGAATTCATATTCAGTTTCTCTCCTTTAAATTTGACAAACTGACCGCTGCCAATTCATTGTGACTAAACTTAAGACCCTTGTAATTGTAAATTATTTAAAATGTCTGTGTTGGACTTGACTGCCTTTTAAAATTGAATCTGAAAAGTAAAATCAGTGACACACACAAAAAGGTGATAGCCATACTACAGCAAATTTTCTTTAAAGTTATCCTAAGACTGGCATCTCTCTAACTTGGAAAAGAAGGACATTTCAGAATAAAAATTACTTTTTAGGATGTTTTTCTCTGATATAATACAATTAACCATTGCATTATTTTATGGTCTTCTACAAAAATCATTTTGTTTTGGCAACATTGCATGGTCATTTCAAAGTGAATATGTTTAATGGCAAATGAGTAATAGTCATAGCCACTGCCAAAACAGCTTACTCCAATTCAGAGAAGTAGGGTGCAAGAGTCTATCCTTGCAGTACTGGACGTAATGCTGGAAAAGGGCCAGGATAGGGTATCAGTCCTTCACAGGGTCCACTCATGCACACACTCTCTCACACTGGGACCATTTAACCAAACCTACAAGGCTTTGAGAATGTGGGAGGAAAACTGGAGTGCACAAAAAAAAAAAAAAACTACAAGACACAGGTAGAACATGCAAACTCCATGAAGACAATCAGGTGCTGGGTTTGAACCTAGTACATTGGATCTGTACAGTGGCAGTGCCAATCAGTCTACACTGCTGTGCCACTTAAGCTAAATATATATTAACTACATTTTAACTAAATATCTCCTCTTTCTTATATTAACAGCATTTATGGCCTTATGTTGACTCCTCAACTGTCTTACAGCTGCAGAAAATTATACTCTGACAGGAGAAAAGGTATAGTACAGATTAAAAAATAAAATTTAATTCTTTTTCTCAGCATACTTTATTTTACATTCTCAGATTTTTTTTTGTTTTGTTTTTTTTTTTGTATTATGCTACTGAAACAATTGTTCCTTTGCAGGTCTGGCTTTTTGGCAAAGTATGAGTGAATATTTCTACATGCAAAATTAGATAATTATTTACTTAAAAGCAAAATTATTTGAAATGCTGGATGATAACTCTACTTACTGAACATTTTCAAAACTACTATAAACATCAGAAAGAATAAGTTATGACATTTTTAAAAAATCCCTGAAATATTAATATCAAGGCACTTTTAAAACTCTGTTTTTGCCCCCCCCCTTCTGATTTTCATTCCTCCCACCCCTTTGTGTTAAATTTAAGGTGGGGGGGATTTCCAAATTCCCTTCCCCATCCAACCCCCAAATTCAAAGATGACTTTCACGTCCGAGTTAACTTGTCTCAGTAGTTTTATCTTTTATTTTTAAAGCACTTCCTCTTAGGTTCGGAGCACATTGCACCTTCACAAATAAAATCCTGTACTAAAGCTTTAGGAATGGCTTTGCTTCATACAGTGTTTTTAAATGGCTTTATTGATCTTGGATGTGGCATACAAAGTAATTTCAAAAGCAGCCAAATGTGGTTTTAAAATGCTGACAACAGCTGGTTGATCTTTAAGCTCTAAGAAAAAGGACGTGCAATGTGTGCTTCAAATTTAGAATCACACACACATCTGCATAGTGAAATAGCAGGAGGGCAGACTGCCTCAGTAGGAAGCCGTGGCAGAAGAAAATACCCCATTTCTATGTTTAACAATATTAGATTAAAAAACCTTATATGTGTATGAAACTGAACTGTGTAAAGAAACACAAACACAGCATAAAGGTTTGGGGTTTCCGGCCCCGTATACTGTACAGTTTGCAAAAACAGTCAAAATGAATTTTCATAAAATCATCAGACAACCAAGATGGCACGGTGGGGAATATTTATAGTGAGGGACCGGAATTGACAGAGGAATGCTGGGAAGGAACCGAAATGGAACCTGGGAGTTGTGATGTCATCAGAAGTCGACAGAGGGAAGGGAAAGAATGCGGAAGTGGCAATGCGTGATCAGGGACTCAGAGCAGATTCATGGCGGCGGTGCTTCCTTCTTTCTGCAGGAACAAAGAGAGAGAGGTTAGTGCCCCGCCATTCCCATTTGGCACAAGGTTTCACGCTACGTTTTGGGTCCTTCCATGGCTCCCTGTGTGTGCGTACGTGACAACTGCTTATCCATGAAATCAGATGGCAGCAGCACAATGCATAAAATCATGCAGCTACAAATCAGGTGCTTCAGTTAATGTTGACATTAAGCTCTGGAATGAGGAAAAAATGTGACCTCCGTGATTTCAGCTGTGGCAGGGTGCCAAAGTGGTGTAGGACAACATGGGCATTGCCCATTCCGCAAGGCTTTAGTGGCTTGCCAGGCCTGTTAAGACAGTAGATTTAACAGGGATGCTGACACATCCAGCTGTGCCCTCTGCCACTTACATTCCAAACTGAGTGGTTGATTTCTTCACACCAGGACTAGCCGGTACTTCATCTGATAACAAGGTGTAAATCCCAGCTGATCTGATTATCTTTGCAGACTTCTTAAGCCAGAAGGTGCGAACAAAGACCTATAATTGAAGAAATGACAACTACGATGGACAGAATCACTTGCCTATGAGAAGATACTAATTTTGTAACTGGAAGTAAATTTAATCCAATCAGGAGAGGTTCTAGCTTTTATAAATGAACTGCACCCATACCTCTAGGACAGGGGGTGGGTAGCGTCAGTCCTGGAGGGCTACAGTGGCTGCAGGTTTTCGTTACAACCCAATTGCTTAATTAGAAACCAATCTCAGACCTTATTTAGTTTTATGGCTTGTTAGTCTGCAATGTTAGGTTCATACATCGTATGATTTGAAGCCTAAAATGGTTACTTTTCAGCCATTTTTCTCTTAATAAACCAAATAGTGCATGATGAATCCACAGAGCTGTAAATGGAAACAAGTTAGATGGAGAACTGCTGGCTCCTTTGTCATTTGCATCTTATTGCTAATAAGGAGCCATTAAAACTGAATGTGGCTGTTTAAGACTGAAATAAACAATAAAGAGTAGGGAACCTTAACAAGAGAGACCACTAAAATGAAGGATCAAAATGTCACTTAAGCAGTAAGTGCTTCATCAGCAATAAGCGACTTCTCATTAAGAAACTGGGTTGGAACAAAAGCTTGCAGCCACTGCGGCCCTCCAGGACCAATGCTGCCCACCCCCTGCTTTAGGGGATTCTCTCAGACGGGGAAATCTGTCGGCATTCTCCAAAGTAACCTCTCCCTGAAAGCAAAAAGGTAAGAAGCTGCTCCCTGTTTGGGGAGCTGAAAGTTGACAACCTCTTCTTTTTGTGGACCTCATAATGGAGGCCCAAGCACTTGAGCCCAGTCTGAAGACTGAGGAGCAGCCATTACTTCCAGAAAGGAACTTTATCTGAAATCTTGTACCAGAAGGAGTAACGCTTTACCCTAAGAGGTTGCAGAGGACACGGCAAAGAGCTTAACAGAGAAAAGCATAGCACACCACGCTGTAAAGATCAAGAGTGCACTACAATGCAAAAAGATGCTTCCACTTCAACCTGGAGCAGCAACAAAGCAGTAACTTCACACATCACCTATGAAGATCGTAAAACAATTTATCTGTGCTACGACAAATTAGAACTCTAAACTAGCAAGTAGCCTTTCCATCTCCGTCTAATCCGTCCGTGTCCTTTCTTGTATATCAACATAGATATGCAGTTCTCATATTTCTATCATCCTTGAGTTTATCAGTAAATTGTATTATTCTATTTCTTAAAACAAGTGGGATTCAGTTACCTTGATGTAAGGCCAACAGCCCCCACAACAGTGACAGGTAAGGCAGATAAAGCAGTAGCCGTACTGAGCAATTTAATTAATATCTGACATTGCCGAAGGCAATCTGATAATTAATTAACCAAATTCAATCTCTTCCCATTCCCACATGGGCTGATTTGAGTATTTCTGTAACTTCTGGTCTCCTGCGATTTTCACACACAACTGTCTCTAGAGTTGAAGGCATGAAAAACAACAAAAAAAAAATCCAGTGAGCCGCAGTTCTTTGGATTGAAACACCTTGTTGATGAGAGAGGTCAGAGGAGAATGAGAATGGCCAGACTGGTTTGAGCTGTCAGAAAGGCTGGGTACAACTGTGATGAGCAGAAAAGCATCTCAGAATGCACAACACGTTGAAATGTAATAATAATAATAATACATTTTATTTACTGTATAAAGCGCCTTTCCCATGCTCAAGGCACTTTTGAGGCAGATGGGCAACAACAGCAGGACACCATGTCGGGCTCCACTCCTGTCAGCTGAGGCTGCAGTGGGCACAACTTGACCAAAACTGGACAACTGAAGACTGGAAAAAAGAATCCTGGTCTGATGAAGCTTGGTGTCTGCTCAGGCACACAGATAGTAGGGTCAGAATTTGCCACCAACGTGAATCTTTACACCCAACCTGCTTTGTATCAACAGTCCAGGCCGGTGCTGCTGGTGGTGTAATGATGTGGGGAATGTTATCTTGGCACACTTTGGGCCCGTTAACACCAATTAATCATCGCTTAAATCCATTCATTATCCAACCCACTCTATCCTAACTAGAGTGGGTCTGCTGGAGTCAATCCCAGCCAGCACAGGGCGCAAGGCTGGAAACAAACACCGGGCAGGGCGCCAGCCCACCGCAGGGCGTGCACACACACACACCAAGCACACACTAGGGACAATTTAGGACAGCCAATGCACCTAATCTGCATGTCTTTGGACTGTGGGAGGAAACCCACGCAGACACGGGAAGAACCCGGGAAGCGAATCCAGGTCTCCTAATTACGAGGCAGCAGCGCTACCCACTGTGCCGCCCCCATCACTTAAATGCCACGGTTATTTGAGTATTGTTGCTGACCATGTGCAACCTTCACCATAATTTACCCATCTTCTAATGGCAACTTCCAGTATTGTTCTTCAGTGGCCTTCCCAGTCACCAATAGAACATCTTTAGGATGTGGCAGAACAGGAGATTCGCAAATCTGCAGAAATCATGCGATGCAATTGTGTCAACGTGGACCAGAATTAAAAAGAATATCTCCAAAATCCTGTGGAATCCATGCCATGAAGAACTGAAGCTGTTTTGTGAGCAAGAGGAGGCCCTGCATAGTATTAGTATGGTGATCCGAATAATTTGTTCAATCAGAAGAAAATAAATTCTGAAAGATTGTTTTAGCTTTCTAAAAACTGCTTATGCAGTGAGTATTGCAATTTACCAAACACACAGATGATCAGTAGATGCTGTCACAAGAACGACAGTAAGACATCATAAAGGTTTGGGGCAGCCACCCGTATAATATTCCTTGGCTACATAAAAGTCTTTTTAAAGATAGCGAGTTGTTCACACAACTGAGTCCAAAACAGAACTGTAGTACATAGTCAAAATGGTGACTTTAAAGGTCCACGTAGGAAGTGATGTCATCGGGGCCGGAAGTTGAAGTGACATCATCAAAAGGTGCCAGAACCCTGTGGGATTTCCCGAGAATGGTCTGCAAGGGATCGAGAAAGACAGTTATTGCACCCTGCCGTCCCCTGGAATTGCCATTATTCAGGCCCTTTAGTTGACTCCTATTCGCACGTGTGTGACAATGCACTTGTTATCCAACCAGGTATAGGTGGAAACAGGTCTGAATTCAAAGGTTAGGTCACAGCAATACAAAGACCACACTCCTCTGGTGTCTGTCCATAGTGCTTTGCATGTCACCAGGAGCAGGCCATTAGCCTACAGCAGACAAGGTTTCAGCAGCCCCACAGGACAGGTGACCATCCAAGATCTGCTTGACCTCCATTTATCGCACCACAGCAGGACCAAAACATCAAGACTGTCCATCTGCATGATCATTTCAGACGTGTCACTTGTACTTATACCAAAATTTCTGTCAGACGCTTTGCAAGCCTTAACAGACATACAGTGAGACGCCCAGAGTATCAGAAGCTAGAATCAAGCTGCATCATCTTATTACTAACTTTGAGTTGGCTGCACTGGACAGTGCCAAGCCACCCGTGCACATCCGACGAGTGTGATACCCAGGCCGGACTCTCCTGATCCTAAACCCAGAGAGCCCATTTGGGATGCCCTGGATGGCAACATCTGCAGATCTGACCCTCTGCCAGCCAGTGCCAGCGGTGGATAACATCCCACCAGTGTAGGTTCACAGGCCTCTTGGCTCTCTGCACCACAGTTATCAGGTGGTGGTAGGGGCTAAAAGATGACTCTTTTAATGTCCTCAGTTGTTCTTGTTTTTGTGTTTTTGTATTGCATTGTTTTTTTATTGTTGTCAGTTGTTTGTTTTTATTTTAGCAGCAAAGGTGGAAATTTTAAGTCCAACAACGAATGTTACTTTTGTTTTCATTCATGAGTATATTCACTCATTGGCCACTTTATAAGGCACACATGTTCAACTGCTCGTTACTGCAAATATCAAATCAGCCAATCACGTGGCAGCAACTCAATGCCTTTAGACCTGTAGGCATTGTCAAGAATGGCCTGAAGTTCAAACTGAGCATCAGAATGGGGAAGTGACTTTGAATGTGGCATGGCTGTTGGTGCCAGACAAACTGGTCTGACTATTTCAGAAACTGCTGATCTACTGGGATTTCACCCACAACCATCTCTAGGGATTACAGAGAATGGTCCGAAATATCCAGTGAACAAGGCAAAAAAGCCTTGTTGATGCCAGAGGTCAGAAGAAAATGGCCAGACTGGTTCGAGCTAACAGAAAAGCAACAGTAAGTCAAATAACTACTCATTATAACCGAGGTATGCAGAAGAGCATCTCTGAACACACAACACGTTGAACCTTGAAGCAGCTGGGTTACAGCAGCAGGAGACCACACTGGGTGTCGCTCCTGTCAGGTAAGAACAGGCAGCTCAGGCTACAATTCGCTCTGGCTCACAAAATTGGACATCAGAAGATTGGAAAAACATCTGCAACATTCAGATGATCAGAATTTGGCATCAACAACATGAAAGCTTGGATCCATCCTGCCTTATATCAACGATTGAGGGTGGTGGTGTAATGGTGTGGGGGATATTTTCTTGGAATACTTTAGCCCCTTAGTACCAACTGAGCATTGTTTAAATGTCACAACCTACCAGAGCATTGTTGCTGTCCATGTCCATTCCTTTATGACCGCAGTGCACCCATCTTCTGATGGCTACTTTCAGCAGGTTAACGCACCATGTCACAAAGCTCAAATCATCTCAAACTGGTTTCTTGAACACGACAATGAGTTCACTGTACTCAGATGACCTCCACAGTTGCCAGATCTCAATCCAGTAAAGCACTTTTGGATGAGGTGGAATGGGAGATTAACATCATGGACGTTCAGCCAACAAATCTGCAGCAACTACATGATGCTATCATGTTAATATGGACCAAACTCCTTGAGGAATGTTTCCAGCACCTTGCTGAATCTATGCCACAAAGAATTGTGGCAATTCTGAAGGCCAAAGCCCGGTACTAGCAAAGTGTACCTAATAAGGTGGCCGGTGGGTGTATGGTTTAGTTTGTATGATGAAACTCCTAATGAAAATGTTCAGAGGGATGGAAGAGAAAAGGCTGAATTTACAGGATGGTCATTCCAGCTTACTTTGACAAAGGCTTATTGTGGTTTCTTTGGCCTGTATCACTTGTCCACCTTCACGCTTCATTGACTGCTCTGTCCTCAGGCGGTAGTTACTGTGTAACTTCTGTGTAAAGTGGTTGGGCTTGAACTCCACATGACTCCTCATCTTGCATTTCAGACCTTGTTACTGCAAAGGCAAGATTGCTTGTTTATGTAAGTAACCCTGATAGAACTAGAACTTTGAAATCTATGAACGATGCATTCTGATTTTACTATGGCCTTGAGTACAGATAGTGTCAGTAGGTACTCCCGAGTAGATTTTGACCTAAACATTGGACTAGGAAATTATTGCATTTTTGGATCCGTTGTGGTTGAACGCATGTAACAAACAGGCTTCTGACCCCAACCAGACATAATGTTCACTGCTTTCTAAACCAATTTGTAGAGAAGAATCCTGCACAGCCTGGCTGCATTCAGCTCTTCATCCTTTATCAGTAAGGTCCGGCCTTCTCAGATCTCCGTTACCCCCGGAGCTGTCCTCCCACTTCACTACGTAACTGTGAGCCCTACTCAGTTACAAGGACCGTGGATCCATACTGCTGCCTGTCAACAGTGCAGGTCAGTGTAGGCGATCAAAGGCCTTGGGATTGAATTTGATCTTAATACGTCAAGTTCTGATTGAATGCCACAGAGTATCTGAACGTTGTTGCTGATAATTGTTCAAAGTATAATTACGAGAGATGCCACCCGTTTGGAGTAGAGATTCACCTGTTCAGTTCATTTGTATTCTTAAATATAAATTCTTGATATCCTCCTGCTGTGAAACATTCTGACCTGTCATTGTTTACACATGTCTTGAACAACTATTATCATACACTGACATTTCTATGTATTATCTATATTATTTTATTTATTTATTATATTACATACCTATTGACCATATTTATGTATCTAGATTGCCAATACCATACATTGCATCAATGTTCATATTGCGAACTACACATCAATATTGCTGCTACTTCTTTGTCTTGTCTTGTTTGTGTTTTAATTTTACATTTTAATTATATTTTTAATTTATTATTTGCACTTCATGTTGTTACACTGTGGACCCTGAGCTTCGCAATTTCATCTATCTGTATACTTGTATATGGTTGAGATGACAATAAAGTTCGCTTTGACTTTGATACCGTCTTTGTCAAGCTCAGGTCACGGTTTAGATTTATAGATATAACTGAAACCAAGAAATGAAAAAATAACAATGTGAAAAATATTTGCCCCTTCCTAATATCGTCTATTTTTGCACATTTTACACAAGGAATGTCCTCAGACCGTCAGTCAAATTGCAATATTGAAAAATGGGAAACTGACTGAACCATGTGGACACCAAGAAGTCCTCCAGCTCCCCAAACACCCAACATAAGCAGTCATGGACACGAGTTAAAAGACACAGTGTCTTTATTGTGGGAAACTCTTCCTCACCAGGGGCCTTATGTATAACGCCTTGCGTAGAACTCACACTATAACATGGCGTCCGCACAAAAGCGGGATTGTGCGTACGCACAGAAAAATCCAGATGCAGGAATCTGTGCGCACGCATACTTTCACGTTCTTCTACTACATAAATCCCGATTTGCGTGAAAAGTAACATACTTGCACGCGCCTTCTGTCCCGCCCCAACTCCTCCCAGAATTACGCCTCTTTGAATATGCAAATCAATATAAATAGCCTTCTGTGAAAAGACAATGGGAAAAGCACGGGGGAAAATATAAGAATTTCAGCGAATACCAAGTGGAGGCAAAGGAAAAACGTACTATTTGTTGGTTTAAACAGTGGTATAATCAACAAAAGGAAGTTGATCGAGTGACAGAGTGTCGGAGAAACTCAAAGGCTCAAGTTCACAAAGTCGCACAGTGCCCGAAATAAAAAAGAAATCACATATCAAAGTCGTCGTGAAAAGGCGAGCTGTAGCCCAAAGTCTTGAGTGTCATATGAAAGCTTATTAGGGTACAGACAAAAAAATAGGCACACAGTGGGAAAAAAGCACGAAATGTCAACTTTAATCTCGAAAATTACACTTTAATCACGTAGTTTATTTTGCCATTAAAGTAGAACATCATAAACTTCATCTTAAAATCGTTTACTAGTTTCTCAAATCCCATTGTAACTAAAGTAGCACATTAAATGCTTTGTTCTGTATTTGATCTTCTATGTGCTCTACATGTGTGAATCACTACCTGCTTCTTAAACGGGCTTTCTCTTTCTCTGACAGGACACATAATCCATTACATTCATGATATTACAGCTCTCTGAATAATTAAAATACTGAGATGTATACGTGATATCTTTTTCATGATGATAGGAATGAAAGCATGTTATTAAACATGGGAACACGGTGGCGCAGTGCTTGTTCATGTCTCACGCAAGAGGCTTGCTGCGCCATGCGCGACCTTCGATGAAATAATTTATTACAGAAGTACTGTCTCTTTCAAACATACTAACCTCCAATTCCTGTCCTTACTTTTCTGTCTCCAAAAACCCAATCGCCACACAATCAGCTATATAGACGTGAAGCCATCTGTAAGCTTAAAACGCTGATTCTTCAAAACTTTTAAGGAACATTGAAATATCTTCGTAGTACATGTTTAATTATAATATCCGTCTATCCTTCCAGTGTTGCGTCAGCACCAGCAAGAATACAACGCAATGCAGGAACAATCCCTGAACTAGCTAGCGCTGCGGCACCGTGTCCTCACATGTTTAATTATTAACAATACAGATTATTTAAATGAAGTTAAAGTTTTATCTGTATAATATAATCAACATATTTTGCTGCATTTCATCTTAAAAATGAATACCGTCATCACATGTAAATACGCGCTTTATAAAGTGGCGCAGGTTGTGCAATATTATAACTGTAGTTCAAGTTTACAGTGAGGTGATTGTACTTATAAGTACAAACAGTTCTACAAGGAGCACTTGATGGACTAATTGAGTGCGTTTATAGTTCTTGGGATGAAACATTTTCTAAACCGCGAAGTCCGTACTGAGAAGTCTCTGAAGCGTTTTGCCATGGCTCAGGCAGCGTCTGCTTCATGCTGTGTACCGATAATTCTCTTTTCGATCAGCTGCTGCTGTGATTCCCCACTCAGATACAGTGATATAAATACTCCGAGTGGTGCAGTGAGAGTAATGTGGAAAAAGATGATGTGCTGTGGCAATCCTTAACGGGAGCAGCTGAAAGAAGAAGAAGATGCAGTGAGAGTTACAACGCTAAAGCAGTTATGGTATTTGGAATACTATGGCTATTCCCTGGACCATTATATTGCTGCAGGTTAATTACAATCAGATGCATTACACTAATAAACAATATGCAGTTAGTTTCAGTGTATTTATAAAGCCGCGTCAGGAATGTGGAGCTAAGAAAGATAGGGTGACCACACAGGAACAGTAGCACTGCTTTGACGCTGGGTGCCGCCAGTCTGCAAAACCGAGCGGAGAAATTGCGTACGCCAAGGTATGAGTTACAGTGGAAATGTGCGTGGCTTTACGCCAAGTTTAGGTTTTATACATCGCGATTTGAGTGTGGAAACGTTCGTATGCAACATTTCTGTGTGTACGCACCGTTTATACATGAGGCCCCAGGGGATGCTGCCTGAGCCACGACAAAACGCTTCAGAGACTTCCCTGTACGGACTTCGCGGTTTAGAAAAAGTTTCATCCCAAGAACTATAAACGCACTCAATCAGTCCATCAAGTGCTCCTTGTAGAACTGTTTGTACTTATAAGTACAATCACCTCACTGTAAACTTGAACTACAGTTATAATATTGCACAACCTGCGCCACTTTATGAAGCGCGTATTTACATATGATGACGATATCATTTTTAAGATGAAATGCAGCAAAATATTTTGATTATATTATACAGATAAAACTTTAACTTCATTTAAAATAATCTTTATTGTTAATAATTAAACATGTGAGGACACGGTGCCGCAGCGCTAGCTAGTTCAGGGATTGTTCCTGCATTGCGTTGTATTCTTGCTGGTGCTGAAGCGACACTGGAAGGATAGATGGATAGAATAATTAAACATGTACTACGAAGATATTTCAATGTTCCTTAAAAGTTTTGAAGAATCGGCGTTTTAAGCTTACAAATGGCTTCACATCTATATAGCTGATTGTGTGGCGATTGGGTTTTTGGAGACAGAAAAGTAAGGACAGGAATTGGAGGTTAGTACGTTTGAAAGAGACAGTACTGCTGTGATAAATTATTTCATCGAAGGTCGCACATGGCGCAGCAAGCCTCTTGCGTGAGACATGAACAAGCACTGCGCCACCGTGTTCCCATGTTTAATAACATGCTTTCATTCCTATCATCATGAAAAGGATATCACGTATACATCTCAGTATTTTAATTATTCAGAGAGCTGTAATATCGTGAATGTAATGGATTATGTGTCCTGTCGGAGAAAGAGAAAGCCCGTTTAAGAAGCAGGTAGTGATTCACACACAGAGCACATAGAAGATCAAATACAGAACAAAGCATTTAATGTGCCACTTTAGTTACAATGGGATTTGAGAAACTAGTAAATTAAACAATTTTAAGATGAAGTTTATGATGTTCTACTTTAATGGCAAAATAAACTACATGATTAAAGTGGAAATTTCGAGATTAAAGTTGACATTTCGTGCTTTTTTCCCACTGTGTGCCTATGTTTTTTGTTTGTACCCTAATACGCTTTCATATGACACTCAGACGGTGGGCTACGACTCGCCTTTTCATGGCGACTTTGATATGTGATTTCTTTTTTATTTCGGGCACTGTGCGACTTTGTGAACTTGGATCTTTCGAGTTTCTCTGACACTCTGTCACTCGATCAACTTCCTTTTGTTGATTATACCACTGTTTAAACCAACAAATAGTATGTTTTTCCTTTGCCTCCACTTGGTATTCGCTGAAATTCTTATATTTTCCCCCGTGCTTTTCCCATTGTCTTTTCACAGAAGGCTATTTATATTGATTTGCATATTTAAAGAGGCGTAATTCTGGGAGGAGTTGGGGCGGGACAGAAGGCGCGTGCACGTGCGTTACTTTTCACACTGATCGGGATTTATGTAGTGGAAGAACGTGAAAGTTTGCGTACGTACAGATTCCTGCATCTGGATTTTTCTGTGCATACGCACATTCCCGCTTTTGTGCTTACGCCATGTTATAGTGTGAGTTCTACGCACGACGTTATACATGAGGCCCCTGGTGTTTATTGTCACAAACACGGCCACAGGTACAATAAAGCACAACATAGCATCCAGCGACACTTTGTCTTCCATCTGTCTCTCACAAATCACGGCCTTCTCCGCCTCTCCTTGCAAGTGTTGTCGACCTTCCTCCTGACTCTGGCTCGCCCAGCAGAGGCAGATAGTTCCTTTTATTTCCCACCCAGGAGTATTTGGGAAGCACTTCCGGGTGAGACAGAAGCCCCATAAAATGGAGCTCCCCAGTCCCAAGTCTGGGCTTTGACTCGGCCGCTCCAAACATGGAATTTCATGAGCCAGTCAGTTGCTTTTGTGTTCTTGCCCTGCAGCAAAACCCAAGTACGGTTGTTCTTACTTTGTGTCTTACATAGTGGGACCACAAAGTCGTCCTTTCGATTCATCTGTCATTATTCAAAAAGGCTTAAGGATAATCCAGACTTTTTTTTGCAAATGAAAGACAAGCACTGATGTTTCTGTTGGCTAGAAGAAGATTCCACCTTGTTAGTCTCCCATTTTTACTCTGCCTCTTTCTTCTCGTGAAGTCGTGAACACCTACATTAGGTGAGGCTACAGAGGCCTGTAGTTATTTTGGAATCCTCTGGGACTTCTTGAATAAGTCATCACTATGCCCTTGAGGTAATTTTGGCAGGCCAGCCTTCCCTGGGGACATACAGCACTGTTCCAAATGTTCTTCATCTGGAGATGATGGCTCTCCCTGTGATGTGGTGGAGTCCCAGGGCCTTCGTCCTGGCTTTGTGACCCTATCTGGAATTGGCAGGTTTGAACAACTTTTTTCATCTCTTCTGGGATTTCCTTTGATCGAGGCATAGTGGTGTTCTAGAAACCTTGTGAAGGTTCAAGGTGAGGGTCAATGCAGAAGTTTGGGCACCCTTACTTAAAATGTCTGTTACTGTGAATAGCTAAGTGAGCAGAAGATTAACTGTTTACCACCAGGCCTAAAGTTAAAGATGACACGTTTCTTTTCAACATTTTATGCAAGATTAGTGCATTGGTTTTGTTTTGTACAATTGTAAAGTAAAAGAAAGGAAAATGAAAGGAGCGCCATGCAAAGGTTTGGGTGCCCTAAGATGTTTGATGTCTCAGATAACGTTTACCAAGGTCTCAGACCTCATTTACGTAGCTTGTTATGGGTAAGGCTTGTTCATGGTCATTGTTGGGAAACTCCAAGTGATGCTGGCTGCAAAGCTGTATAAATATTCTGACTCCTCAAACCTTGTCCCAAACAATCGGCAGTCATGGGCTCCTCTAAGAAGCTGCCTAGCACTCTGAAGAATAAAATAATTGATGCTCAAAAGCAGGAGGAGGCTACAAGAAGAGAGCAAAGTGTTTTCAGGTAGCTGTTTCCTCCGTTCGTAATGTTACTAAGAAATAGCAGTTAACAAGAACAGTGGAGGTCACACTGAGGTCTGGAAGACCAAGAAAATTTTTTGAAAGAACTACTCATTGGACTGCTAGAAACGCAAATAAAATCCCCCGTTTGACTGCAAAAGACCTTCTTGAAGATTTAGCAGACTCTGGAGTGGTGGTGCACCAATGACACCTGAACAACTATGACCTTCACGGTAGAGTCAGCTGAAGAAAACCTTTCTGTGCCCTTGCTGTAAAATTCAGCACTTGATGTTTGCAAATGAACATGTAAACAAGTCTGATGTACAGTATTTTGGAACCAAGTGCTGTAGAACAATGAAGTCAAAATAGAACTTTTTGGGCACAAAGTGCAAAGGTATGTTGGGTGCTGAATTTCAGGAAAAGAACACCTCTCCAGCTATTAAGCATGTACGTGGATAGATCATGCTCTGGGCTTGTGTTGCAGCCAGCAGCATACATGTCATTGGTAGAGGAAAGAATGGATTCAGATAAATACCAGCAAATTCTGGAAGCAAACATCACACCATCTGTAAAAAAAATGAAGCTCAAAAGAGGATGGGCCCTAAAGCAAGATCATGATCCGAAACACACCTCAAAATCTACAATGGAAAACCACAGGAGGTGCAAGCTGAAGGTTTTGGTATTGCCCTCACAGTCCTCAGACCTAAAAATCATTGATGTGGATAGATCTCAAAATAGCAGTGGGTGCAAGACGGCCCAAGAATCTTGCAGAATTTGACGACTTTGGCAAAGAAAAATGGATGAAAATACCCCAATTAAGAACTGAAAGACTCTTAGCTGTCTACAAAAAGTGTTTACAAGCTGTGGTACTCGCCAGAGGGGTGTTACTAAGTACTGATCACGTTGGGAGCCCAAACTTTTGCTTCAAACCCTTTTCATTTTTTTTTTGCTATTTTGTACCTGTGAATGATGTAAATAAAAATGTAATTTACTGAAAATTTGAAAGAAATGTGTCATCTTTAACTTTAAGCCTTTTGGTGATCACTTCATCTTCTAGTCACACTAAGGGTGCCCAGACATTTGTATGCCACTATATATGGTGAGCTTTACAGGTACTCACTGACATCTTGGCTTTCTTTGCACTTTGTCCAAGTCAAAGACCTACACTGTTAAGGGTTGAAATGGTCTATCTGTCCTCCTTTGTTAATTACTCGTTTCTCTGCATTTTTCATAGCAACATGCAGTACAATGTTATCCAGAAAATGCTTCAGAGGGTGTATTAGGATAGTTTGCTTTATACACAAGTAATTCCCTTTCCCCACCAGCTGCTCAGCCACCCCACC
Source organism: Erpetoichthys calabaricus (assembly GCF_900747795.2). Classification (NCBI taxonomy): domain Eukaryota; kingdom Metazoa; phylum Chordata; class Cladistia; order Polypteriformes; family Polypteridae; genus Erpetoichthys; species Erpetoichthys calabaricus. The sequence goes on from NC_041396.2 coordinate 85,114,243, forward strand.
TCCTAGCTGCCAGCATAGATCATGCAGCCCTCTCCCCCCACCAACATAGCAGCATGTCAGATGGTGCTAACAGCCCCCCTGCTTCTCTGCGCTCATCTCTCACACCATCACTGCTGACCAGTTTAGAGAAGAACTGAGGAGGCTGCTGGCCCACGTAAGGTGTGCCCAAAAGACTTCTAAGGGTCTGCGCTGCTGAACTGGCAGGACCCCTTTAACACATCTTCAACCTGAGCCTGCACCTGGGGAAGGTCCCCACACTGGGAAAGACCTCATGTCTCATCCTGCTTCCCAAGAAAGTGACATCCAGTGAACTTAATGACTTCAGGGCTGTGACCTTAACATCCCATATTATGAAGCAACTACTTCTTCATCTCCTCAGACCACTGGTGAATCATGCTCCAGACCCCCTGCAGTTTATCTATCGAGAGAAGGTGGGTGTGGGTGATGCCATTCTCTTACCTTCTCCACCAGATCCACTCACATCTGTACAAAGAACACAGTGCTGTGAGGATCATGTGGTTTGACTTCTCCAGTGCCTTCAACACCATCCAGCCCCTCCTACTGAGGGTCACACTGTACAGGATTGGAATGGACTCACACCTGGTGAACTGGATCACAGATTACCTCATTGGTAGACCTCGGTTTGTCAGACTGGGGACCCCTGCACCTCATAGACTGTAATCGGCAGCTCCATGGGGTACTGTTCTTTCTCCTTTCCTCTTCACCCTGTACACATTGGACGTGCAGAAGGTGTCAGATGACACTGCCATTGTGGGGTGTGTCGGGGTGGTCAGGAGGAGTACAGGAATCTGCTGTGGGATGGTGTCGGTCAAACCAACTGCTTCTGAACACTTCCAAAACCAAAGGGACAGTTATGGACTACCATCGGTGTAGACCACCATTGAAGGGGTTGATGTGTAGTGGGTCAAGACCTATAAATACTTTGGAGTGCTGTTGGATGACAGGCTGGCCTGGTCAGAGAACTCAGAGGCGCAGTTTTCTGAGGAAGTTGGGCTCCTTTAACATATGTAAGAAACTCCTGCAGATGTTCTATCAGTCGGTGGTCGACAATACTCTCTTTTATGCTGTGGTGTGCTGCTGCTTAAAGAAGAGAGATGTTAACTGTACTGACAAGCTGATTAGGTGAGCAGGATCTGTGGTTGGCATGGGAATGGACTCTCTGGTAGACAGTGGCAGAAAGGAGGACACTATGGAAGCTACTATCTATTAAGGACAATGCACATCACCCGTCATACACCTCCACGATTAAGCCTAGGAGTAGGTTTAGTGGTGGGCTGCTATCACAGAACTGCAATATGGACAGATACAAAAGGTCTTTCGTCCCCAGAGCCATTAGACTCTGTAACTCTTCCCAAACAGGGTGGGGGGCAGTGGCCAAGATCAGGGCCTGATATTCCTTCTCTGCTCATAAGCTACAGTATATTAGCTGTGCACTACATCCGATTATCTCACTACTGCAGAACCTTTTATCATAATGTGGAACTCGAAACACGTTAACATGTCCGCTTAAGCCATGTCACTTTGTTTTTATCTTACTTTAATGTCACTTTGGTAGTATACAGGTAGTACTATTTGCACTGACATCATTTGTGTAGTATTTATTGGTATGTAGTGTGTACTTAAATGTTTGTCTAATTCTGGCTACTGCTACTTAAACATCCCTCGGGAGCAATAAAGATCCTTCTATCTGTCTATCTCTCTATGTCCCTACCTACCTGTAGAAGTTGTTTGTATCATCTTTCAAGGCTTAGGTTATTAACCCATAACTTGTTCTTTCAAAAAATTCCTTTTTGTAGAACTCTAAAACAGTGACTTTTTCTGTTTTTGCTAACCTCATTTATTTTTTCACCTCTACCGCTTACCTTTGTACTCTTTCAGGTTATGCACTGGACTTGAACATCAAAACTGCGAGAGGTCTTTTTGACAGGTAGGGTGTGTGTTCCGTTCTGTGCGTATTTGTTCTTGTTTGTGTCTTTAGTTGCGTATTGTATTGTTGCCACGGGTCTGAGGAGACACACAAGGAGCTGTGTACATCTGACAGTACACTTGAACTTAAATGGCTTTGGCTTCCTTCCCACTTATCCTCCCACTTTTGACTTAATTCACTGGCCCATTATGAGTGACCATGCTCTGGGCCAGTTTCATCTTCACCATAATTCTCACTGCATCCATAAAATGGCTTCATTCCCAGGTGGCTGCTCACACTTTGAAGTCATTACCTTTCACAAGAGGTTACATCGCTCTAATGTTCTTCAGGTTTTACTCCTCTCCTTCTCATTATAATTAATCTCTTATCACCTCAGTTTGGGTTTGTATAATTAGAAAGTGGAGGAGGTATTTTACTTTCTAAAAGTGCTAATCTGCTGTATTATTCTCAATTACAGCTATTTAAAAAAAACATAAAAACTAATTTCCCAGATTAATTCCCTTGTTGAGAGCTTGATGATTGTTGTATCAGCACATGCTGAATGCAGCAAAATCTCTTGCTAAGTAAAACCAAAAATAGCACAACGGTGATGAGCAGCTCCAACAGTCCGCTATTAAAACAAGAGCACACGGCTGTGCAGGTTGGCTGTCATTTTATGCACTTTTCATTTGTTCATTTTCCAAGCCTACTGATCCTAACCCAGAGGCAGCACTTGGGCACAAGATCATCACCAGGCTTGAGCAGGATACCAGGCCCCTGCCAAGCACATTCACCCCACCCAAGCCAGTGTTAGACATAATGCATGCAGGGATGTGACACCGACAGCGCCCAGCTGTTTTGTTTTGTTTGCTGTTTCAGATAAATTCAAATACACACTCTTCTTTGAAATCTGCTTATTCACTGCAGGGTTCTATAGAAACCAAGAACCAAAGAGAACAGCGTTATAAAGCACACACTCAAATACTCCAAGTCAGACTTTTACTGTGGGGCTGAGACTACTAAACCTGCTTAATTCATGTGGCCTCACCCAGCCAGCAGGAATGAGCCATGAACAGAACACCAGTTCATCACGAGGGCCACCCAATCACATGAGCCCAGATGAGAGCGGACAACCTTATTAACATTTAGGTGTTGGGGGGTTTTTGGAAACTGCAGTAAAGAGGGCAAAGCGAGCACACACTCGACAAACAGGGAACCGATTGTGTCTGGGACTGGATTTGAACCAAAGACTCGGTGCAAACCACCACAGTGTACCGCTCTATTGTGCAGATGCAAATACTAAATGTTCACTCAATCACTTGTTAGGCCTTTAAAAGTCATTTATGCTGTTGGAAAAGACATGAATATTTGAAATGACCTACAGTATTCTCATCACAAAAAGAACATAAACATACAGATGTAAAAAGTCTAATATGCACAAGAGTAAAATTACATAATGAAACAGTTTGCTCATCCGTATATTTGGTACATTCAGCTGTACAGTATATATTTTTTCTATAGTTATTTATTTTACCAAAAAGATGCTGACGTAGGCAATAACTTTACATACAAAAACAATAAATCACCAAATTCAACCCATTAAAGCATGACAGGACTAAAACGTCTTGATGTATTTTAGATTGTGGGGATGCTTGAAATGACCATTTGATTAAGCAGAGTTTTTATACGAGTATGTCGATCTTCACCCTACTTATAATGTTGCCTAGGAATTGTAACGCTTTCTCAGAGGCCCCTCCAACTGCCAGAATACTACAGATGTGACCACTTCTGACAGTTAACCGCAGCAGATTTGGGAAAGTTTTAGTGGGGTAGGTAGGTGTTGTACGCTTTAAAGCTGCCTGGCACTATGTGACTGAAACATTTGACTGTCTGGCCAGTGAGACTCCAAACAGAGCTTGGCATATGAGAGAAGAGGTGCAAGAACTTGGAGACAAGAGTGTTCATCAATTTTTTTATTTAAATTTCCAATACGAGAAAAAATTACTGAATCGCTCTTGCACACCTGGTTTTAACCATAGTGCTGATCATATCTGAAACAAATGCACCAAAATGTAATTTTATGTCTTAATCAAAACTCTGTCCGTATTACTGCGTAGGACTTGCCCTGTACTGAACATATGAATGGCAGTTTCAAAGATCCCTGCTGTATTACTTGATGAACAGGGATTAATTTAGACAGAATTCAAGCGAGTCTATGAAGGGTACGCAGAGAGGACACCTGCCAACAGAACACGACACCTCGCTTCTATGGACAATCCCCAGTGAATATAATCTGTTGCAAAAATGTTTATATTATTGCACATTAAGATCACCTTTGCAATTCTGCCCCAACTCAAAATTGCAGAGTGCTTCCTTTCAGTATCCACAACTCTCCATTTCTTCTTAGCATATTATAATGGGAGCCACCAAATTCAGGTTCTTTTTGTACAGTCCATTTAGAAGAGGAAAAACAAAACAAAAACACAACCCTTTTTACATTTTACCTCATAAAACAAATCATCATAAAACATCCTGAAATTGCATGGCATTTTCTTTCAGCAGCTGTGCAAACGTCCACTACTACGTAGCATTTTGTAATTCAGGTATCGCCAGCTTTTCTGTATAGTCCATTTATGAGGTAAAAAAAAAAAAAAAAGATTTTATCTCATAAAACAGTGTCATAAAATAATTCAAACCCCTTTGCTGCTGCCTCTTTTAGCCTTTTTACCTGATGCTTGACAGTGTACAGCTAATGGACACAAAAAGCCACTAATCTACCAGTGGTAGCAGGATCAGGTAAAGTCAACCCTCCTTCTCAGAAGCCTAAGGACATTTCTTTGCACGTAGAAGTGCTTGGATGAAATGGCTCCGAGTGTGACATGTACTAAAATGTTGGCAAACCCTGGTTTGTGAAGCCTCAAAGCAGGAGGACCTGCTTGTACTTGGTGTTGGGAATTTGGCTACGGTTTTTCAGTCTCCGCACTGCTTCTCTCAAATGCTTTGGCTGCAGAGGAGGAGTCTCTCCCCACTTCTCACAGACATCTAGAGCTAAAAAAGAAAAAAAAAAACAGGTTTTCAGTTTAGCTGAGCCGCATTAGTCTCCAAGATGACAAATTAATTAAAGCATTCATATCTGATGATGCACTAAGTGATGCTGCAGCTTTAGATTTCCAGCACTACCACCAATGGTCTAGAGCAAAGGTGGGCAACATCAGTCCTGGAGCACCGCAGTGGCTGCAGGTTTTTGTTCCAGCACAGTTTCTTAATGAGAAGTAAATTATTGCTGATGACACACTTACTGCTTAAGTGACATTTTGATTCTTCATTTTAGTGGTCTCGCTTGTTAAAGTTCCCCACCCTTAACTACTTATTTCAATCTTAAATAGCTGCATTCAGTGTTTTAATAGCTCCCTATTAGCAATAAGATTGTAAATGACAGAAGAGCCAGCAGTTCACCATCCAACTTGTTTCCATTTACACCTGTGTGTGTTCATCATACACTGTTTGATTTAACGAAACACTTCATAGAAAAATGTGACAGACTGAAAATGATCAATTTTAGGCTTCAAATCATTTTGATGACATACTAGGAAAGGAAAAAAATCAACGATATTAGAACCTTACATTGCAGATTAACAAGCCATAAAATTAAATAAGGTCTGAGACTGGCAAGGATTGGTTTCTAATTAAGCAATTGGTTTAGAATGAAAATCTGTAGCCACTGCAGCTCTCCAGGACCAACATTGCCCACCCCTGTTGTAGAGTTCACGCATTCTTCTCATGTGGCGCACAGGTTTTTTTTTGTTTTTTTTTAATGCCCCAGTGTACTCCCACATCCCAACACTGGCAATATTAGGTGAACTAGACTCCAAAGTAATCCAGAGTAGGTGAGCACTGATATATCAAAGTACACCCAAGTACTTTATGAACCTGCTTTTTTCATTATAAGGCTGTGGGAAAACAAAATGTTATGTCCAAGGATATCAGTCCAACTCCTGAAACACTCATGCACACCCTTACACAGAGCCAACTAATATTAGAAATACAGTGGTGTGAAAAACTATTTGCCCCCTTCCTGATTTCTTATTCTTTTGCATGTTTGTCACACAAAATGTTTCTGATCATCAAACACATTTAACCATTAGTCAAATATAACACAAGTAAACACAAAATGCAGTTTGTAAATGGTGGTTTTTATTATTTAGGGAGAAAAAAAAATCCAAACCTACATGGCCCTGTGTGAAAAAGTAATTGCCCCCTGAACCTAATAACTGGTTGGGCCACCCTTAGCAGCAATAACTGCAATCAAGCGTTTGCGATAACTTGCAATGAGTCTTTTACAGCGCTCTGGAGGAATTTTGGCCCACTCATCTTTGCAAAATTGTTGTAATTCAGCTTTATTTGAGGGTTTTCTAGCATGAACCGCCTTTTTAAGGTCATGCCATAGCATCTCAATTGGATTCAGGTCAGGACTTTGACTAGGCCACTCCAAAGTCTTCATTTTGTTTTTCTTCAGCCATTCAGAGGTGGATTTGCTGGTGTGTTTTGGGTCATTGTCCTGTTGCAGCACCCAAGATCGCTTCAGCTTGAGTTGACGAACAGATGGCCGGACATTCTCCTTCAGGATTTTTTGGTAGACAGTAGAATTCATGGTTCCATCTATCACAGCAAGCCTTCCAGGTCCTGAAGCAGCAAAACAACCCCAGACCATCACACTACCACCACCATATTTTACTGTTGGTATGATGTTCTTTTTCTGAAATGCTGTGTTCCTTTTACGCCAGATGTAACGGGACATTTGCCTTCCAAAAAGTTCAACTTTTGACTCATCAGTCCACAAGGTATTTTCCCAAAAGTCTTGGCAATCATTGAGATGTTTCTTAGCAAAATTGAGACGAGCCCTAATGTTCTTTTTGCTTAACAGTGGTTTGCGTCTTGGAAATCTGCCATGCAGGCCGTTTTTGCCCAGTCTCTTTCTTATGGTGGAGTCGTGAACACTGACCTTAATTGAGGCAAGTGAGGCCTGCAGTTCTTTAGACGTTGTCCTGGGGTCTTTTGTGACCTCTCGGATGAGTCGTCTCTGCGATCTTGGGGTAATTTTGGTCGGCCGGCCACTCCTGGGAAGGTTCACCACTGTTCCATGTTTTTGCCATTTGTGGATAATGGCTCTCACTGTGGTTCGCTGGAGTCCCAAAGCTTTAGAAATGGCTTTATAACCTTTACCAGACTGATAGATCTCAATTACTTCTGTTCTCATTTGTTCCTGAATTTCTTTGGATCTTGGCATGCTGTCTAGCTTTTGAGGTGCTTTTGGTCTACTTCTCTGTGTCAGGCAGCTCCTATTTAAGTGATTTCTTGATTGAAACAGGTGTGGCAGTAATCAGGCCTGGGGGTGGCTACGGAAATTGAACTCAGGTGTGATACACCACAGTTAGGTTATTTTTTAACAAGGGGGCAATTACTTTTTCACACAGGGCCATGTAGGTTTGGATTTTTTTTCTCCCTAAATAATAAAAACCATCATTTAAAAACTGCATTTTGTGTTTACTTGTGTTATATTTGACTAATGGTTAAATGTGTTTGATGATCAGAAACATTTTGTGTGACAAACATGCAAAAGAATAAGAAATCAGGAAGGGGGCAAATAGTTTTTCACACCACTGTATATGTTTGAATTTGCGGATTAATGGTGCTTCCTGCAATGCAATTGAATCCTACTCTGCTGTGGCTCAATTGTTTAAATCTCACCTTGCAACTCCTTGAATTTTTTTTTTTTTAAATAATTCCTTTAGCTCAGGCTGGGTAGATTGGGTTACTTTGTACTGTATGTTATGTCAGTTTATTGTCGTCAATTTGTTTTTGCTCAACAGAAAGTTGATCACAAAAAAAGAAATATATGTTTGGGATGTGTGATGAGACACACGCCGATAGGCACCAAAACACACCCCACATGAAATGTTACCCTTCCTACTAACAGAGCACACTGCCGAGTAGTTGAAAGATTAAAACATTTATGTGGAAATGAGGGTTCCCTTGATAAATTAAAGTGACACTCCAAGAAAAATGTTCAGATTCAAGGCTTTAACACTAGAATTACCAGAGTCTACGAAAAAACTCGTAGATCCAGCCCACCTTAAATCGCTTCTTAAATCCGTTCACACCTCTCCGCCAGCGTCTTTTGTCCTCTAAATGTGCTGATAAAGACAAGCTGCCAGCAGCCGGCTATTCTATCCCCCCACCGACTTAGAACGTGCATGAACTTCTCCCAGCTCATGCCTTGATTGATTATCTGGGAGTGGAGTTTTAGAGTGGAAATAATAGATCGTTATTTGGAACACACGCATTTCATGTGTGTTCCGTTTCTACAGTAATCTGTGTAAACACATTGTTAAAACAGAAACCTTTTCATATTTTAGTAATAAATGTTACAAAATGTAGGCATAAACTATAGAATGTGTAAAGCCTGAGTTCCAAAGATCAAATAAACACTTTCACAAAAGGTTCAAGGATGATACAACAGTTTCTGTGGCGTAGCATGCTAAGATTTGCTTCTCAGAGCGCAACGGCCTTGCCGCCTCATAGACCGGAGTTTGATTCCCCGCTGGGGATAAAGTGTTACTTTTTTTTTTTTCTTTTTAACCTCAAACGGACATAAAAATTATAAATTGGTATGCACTGTCAGTTAATGAGATTGTTATATTTTCATGTGGGATGCTCCTTTTAAAATATTTTTTTAACAATTGAGACTGCAATTAACATGAACAACTGTCCTTATAACTGTTATTTTTAAGATCCACAATACACAGACAGACAGAGCACTGCGTAATAGAGAGACAGACAGGCAGAGAAGTCACTAGATATATAAATAAACAGGGAAGGCACATGTACTGAAAGAAAAAAAAGATCAACATGTGCGTTGTTCCTGCAGCACTGAATGAGCTCACCTGGTCTAACATCACCCCTCCCCCCGATCTGACTCTCTAAGTAACAGCACAAGTACAGACGCAAACCAAGTGTAATCAAGAGTCCCCGGTTCGATCCCCACTCACTCCTTTTTGCTGTTTTCAGTAGTAAGCTACTCTTTTTGTTAATATTATACAGTACACACATGCACTTGGTTTGCGTTTGTACTTGTGCTGTTACTTAGAGAGTCAGATCGGGGGGGGGGAGGGGTGATGTTAGAGCGGGTGAGCTTATTCAGTGCAGCAGGAACAACACACATGTTGATCTTTTTTTTCTTTCAGTACATGCGCCTTCCCTGTTTATTTATATATCTAGTGACTTCTCTGCCTGTCTGTCTCTCTATTACGCAGTGCTCTGTCTGTCTGTGTGTTATGGATCTTAAAAATAACAGTTATAAGGACAGTTGTTCATGTTAATTGCAGTCTCAATTGTTAAAAAAAATATTTTAAAAGGAGCATCCCACATGAAAATATAACAATCTTATTAACTGACAGTGCATACCAATTTATAATTTTTATGTCCGTTTGAGGTTAAAAAGAAAAAAAAAAAGTAACACTTTATCCCCAGCGGGGAATCAAACTCAGGTCTGTGAGGCACGGCAAAGCTGCTGCACTCTGAGAAGCAAATCTTAGCGCGCTACGCCACAGAAACTGCTGTATCATCCTTGAACCTTTTGTGAAAGTGTTTATTTGATCTTTGGAACTCAGGCTTTACACATTCTATAGTTTATGCCTACTACATTTTGTAACATTTATTACTAAAATATGAAAAAGTTTCTGTTTTAACAATGTGTTTACACAGATTACTGTAGAAACGGAACACACATGAAATGCGTGTGTTCCAAATAACGATCTATTATTTCCACTCTAAAACTCCACTTCACTCCCAGATAATCAATCAAGGCATGAGCTGGGAGAAGTTTGTGAACGTTCTAAGTCGGTGGAGGGATGGAATAGCCAGCTGCTGGCAGCTTGTCTTTATCAGCACATTTAGAGGACAAAAGACGCTGGCGGAGAGGTGTGAACGGATTTAAGAAGCGATTTAAGGTGGGCCGGATCTACGAGTTTTTTCGTAGGCTCTGGTAATTCTAGTGTTAAACCTGAAATGGCCTAATTTCTTACACTTAAACATTTCACAGCCTGTCACACAATGTGCACAGGAAGCACAACAGAGCATTACCTTAAATATTTTAACTATTGCAGAGGAGTTTATTTTGTAATTTTATTTAAGTTGTATAAAACCTCATTTAATTCAACAAGAACATGGGGACACAGTTGAAAACTTGTTAAAGGGTAAATTTCGCACAGACATCAGTAAGTTTTTATTCAGAGAACCATAGACACATGGAATAAGTTACCAATTAGTGTGGTACATGGTAGGACTTTAGAGACCTTTAAAACTTGACTTTATTTTAGAAGATTTAAGTGGATAGGAGCAGTGAGCTTTGTAGGGCTGTTCTCATCTAAATCTACAATGTTCTAATCATGTCATTATAAAATTTCAAACAATAAACACCCACTTAGATTAAGTGAAGTACTTTTTTTGGCTAAACAAAGTCTTTATATATGTATTTGATCACCTTAAATCACAATAGTCTGACGATACACGTATGTGTATGCACACACCAGTTTTAATGTTATGTTTAAATTTTATTTTAAATGATGTACTATATTACCCAATAGAGAAGAGTTTTTTTTCATTTGTGGCTTAATAATAGGTGGAACCGATTTCAACTCACACAATTAAAGATAATGTTGCAATTGAAGGGGAAAAAAAGTCAAGTTTATACTCCCTGAGCACAATAAGAAACATTTTGCATTAACTTAATCATCAGATGCTTGATAATTCTATGTACAGGCAGGTCTCAAATTAAGGTAATCACCACATAAAAACCCAGTCATTTTTCACTTCAACTGAATGTCAATTTATTTTCAACTAGTGACTATCACTTTGTTCATAAGTAAAAAATGTAAGCATTTACACGTGTATGAACATGTGGCAACCTTCCTCAATGTGAAGGCTGCTACATATTCATACATACTAGTAAAGCATGTACTTAGTCACCATTTTCATTCATTTTGTGCTTTTGTTTGCATGTGTTCCATCTGTGAGGGTTGGATTTTAGTTATACCATCAGTATGCCCTGAAACATGCATTCAGTGGAAGTAAAAGTGGTGGTAGTGACAAGAAAAAGAAAAAAGATCAGAGACTACATTGGATCTGTACATCACAAAAGCAGAAAAAAGGGTACAGTTTTTCCAACTCCACGAGGTACTTAATTAAAAACTACAATGTTTAAGCATGAGGTCGACATGCTGTGCATACGCATGATTCAAAATTTTTAAGAATAGTTATAATTCTTTAGTGTCACTTTATTACATTTACATTTATTTGCTTAGCAGATGCTTTTATCTAAATTGACTTGCAAAAGAGGTTAACAATCAAGTAACAATAAGTTTGAAACATTGATGCCGTTAAGTAAGTTAAGTAGTTAAGCATTGCCAATTTTCCAATAACAAACATTCTTAAGTGCACATTTTAACTACAAAGTCTGTTTATGCACTGCGACAGGAGTAGAATGTTTTCGTAACCCAAGACCCGTCTGTGTTTGTATTAGTCTCTAGGATTAAGTTTTGTCCTATGGGCAGTGCAGTCAGAGAATGAGATCCCTGATAAAAAGCAGAAAAAGTCTCATAGTGCAGAAGTGTAGAAAAGGACAGGTTTCTTGTTATTTGGGTAGTGGAAGCACTTACTAGATGGAGGTGGTGGTCCCACTGTGTGCACCCAGTGTCACAAATTAGATATGGGTCACTGCACAGTGCAGATCTATTTCTCTAGACTGGTCCAATGGGATGGGGAGCTTCTAATGAAACAAACTGAGGACCGACAGTATTTATTTTAGACTTTAGCACACCCAAAAAAATTTAGGTATGCAGTTACTTAAGTGGAAATTAGGCAGTTTATATGTATGGTAATGAAGACTCTTCAGCGGTAAGATGGCTCCAGGTTTTTAATGGGCAGTTCCAGATGCTAGAAGTTATTCTTGGGCGTGTGTAAGACAGGATATAAATGGCTACAATTTGTCAGGCCTTATTGCTCATTAAAGTTTACCAACAGATAAATTTCACTTTTTACTCTAAAAATTCTCTCTTTGATTACATGACAATGTTAGTAATCCACAACTCCACCACAGTAACGGTCATTTAATACAGCATGTGATGACACTAGTTTGAACAATAGCTCTTTCAGATGAGAATGTTTTGGGTTTTTTTTTTCATTTTTCATCTTTTGTGCCCCAGGTTAAAAATACCTTTTTACATCTGACCTGCAAAAATCAGCTTATTCAAAACACAGACCTAATGCCAAGTAGATAATTGTGAACATGTGACAGCATAATCACAAAGCAGTAATAAGTACAGAAAAAAAAGCATGCCCTACCACAAAACCACCAACCAGGATGAGACATCTTTTACACATTAATTGCAACACAATTACTCAATGCACTTGCAACAGCAGGAGCAAAAAAAATTGCTAAGGGTTATACTATTGTTGTACTCAAACCACTGAATGGAAACCCCGGAAGTTATTTTAGGCAAAATATTCATGTGTTAAAAAGGGCATTTCTCACACCATTCATATGGAAATTCATCCCCAGTATATATTAATGCACTTCCCTGGATTTAAGGGAGACATTACACTAAAAGCTGGAAAAAACGTCTGCCAATTCTTATGTTTCCTAGTGCCAGCTGCTATCAATTAAGTTTACAAAAACACACTCCTGCCACTCAGCCAAATTAAGTGCTTAAATTGAACAAGCAATTAAAGCTGTTAGGCACAGAAAAGTCAGAGTCATCCTGTGTGGTATTTCTCTTAGCTACCAATTCCTCCTACTATGTTGTAAATGGTTTGTTTAAAAATTACGTACACATATACAGTAAGTATTTAACAGCACAATCGGCACAAATATTCTAGGCTGCTCAGCCACATAGCAGAACATTCTCAAAACTTCTTACTGGAATTTATGGTCACAGACAGCTGGAGTATGCCCTGGATGCAAAGCAAGAAACAGCCCTGGACAGGGCATTACTTCATTTCTGGACCAACAACAAGAGACAAATGTGTAACTGGCAATTAAACTAACCAGCATGTCTTTGGGGATGTGGGCCTGCAGACACAAACCACATGGAGCTCATGGAAACTCCACACAGACAACAAATGGGCATGGGGTTCAAACCTTGGAGGCTGGGAAGGCAGCAGCAGTACTCACTACATCAGCCTGCTGCTTTCTCACAGTAAGGCCCATCCTTGCTGGCAGCATAACATTCTAGTATGGCACCTGAAATCCCTGAAGAGGGTAGTGAAGGCAGCACAGAACATTACTAGCACCTACCTGCCTTCCTGTTCAGGACATATACAACACTTACAGCCTTAGAAAGGCATACAGGATTATTAAAGACCTCATCCGTCCTGCACAGTTAATTTTCTCATTCTTCTCTAGTGGCAGATGGTACAGGGCCACTGGCACTAGGGGTGGGCGGTATGACCAAAATTCTATATCACGGTATTTTTCTAAATTATCCCGGTTTCACGGTATTCGACGGTATTTTTTCCCCCATGCATGAGTGGATGTTAACCACATTTTCCACTGCAATTACTGCAGTAGACTGGCTAAGAATAACCTGTTAGACTGTTATGAGAATTGTACATTGTATAAAAAAACATTTTAATGTGCACACAAGTATTAATACAGGTCTGCATGGCCCCATAAAGTGATAGTTTTCAAGGGGGTGACACTAATGAAGAGAAGGAATCACATTGCATGACAGTTGCAGTCAAAATATAGAACCTTTTTATTGAACAAATTTTGCAAAAACTTAAACTATGATTTTGACAACATATTTTCAACCATCCAAAGAGGCCTTTAGACTTAGTAAAATATCCAGAGGTGCTTGTCAAAACTTGTATTGCACTGAACATGTCTTAGAAAAGGAATAAATAGTAAATATTTTTTATGAACCAACTACACTTTGTTAATGTTAACTATCTCTGTCCACTGACACGTTAAAGTGACTTTTTCAACAACTTTACCATCAATAAACTGCATAATATTTAAACTAATAAATAATAACAATAAAATAAATAATAGTATTATTACTGATAGCTGCACTATTACTTCAAGACTTCAAGCCCAGGTGCATTACACAGTATTCACCAAATTAAAATAAAATAAAACAAGTACAACTTTGTGATGACATCCTTACCAACTGTACCATCATTTAGGCAAACTACATTAATATGGACCTTGCTTCAAGCTAAGCTATATACATAAATAAAATAACTGCAACTTGCATTTACTGTATAATGCTATTTGTGGTATAGCCCTACGGAAGTGCATTACGGCCACGGTGAAGAAAAAAAAAAACAGTAAAGAGGGAAGAAAAAAAACAAACTACCGGTATAGTAGTTTGTAGTATAGTCGACATGCTGACTTTATTCTCGACATTTCCACTTTAATTTTGACACTTATGTCAAGATTAAAGTCAACATTTCCACTTTATTTTCACAGTTTACTTTATAATTAAAGTAGAATGTCATAAACTAAACTTCATCCTAAAATCAATGTTTAATTTACTTGATTTTCTCAAACCCCGTCATAAGTTAATGCAGCACATTAAATGCTTTGTGTTGTTTTCCCCGACCCAGTTGTTAATCACTATGCTTCTTAAACTGACTTCCTATGCACTAAGAGGAGGCAGCAATCATCGCACAGAATCCATTCATTTCATGGTATTCCTGCTCTCTAAAAATTTAGAATGCTAAGATAAATACTTGATATCATTTTCATGATGAAATGCATTAAAGCAGGTATTAAAAAAGCACGGTAGTGAGGCGGTAGTGCTGCTCCCTCGCAGTAAGGGGTCCCCAGGTGTATGTTCAGTGTAGAGACCTTTATGGCAGGTGTGACGAGGCTCCAAAAAACTGGATGTATGAATAGCTATCGCACAGGTTTAACTTAAATATTGTGTAAATGTTGGGTTTGTGATCTGGTGGTCGGAGACATGAACACAGAATTCAATGCATGTTCTTCTGAGCGGGCTTTCTTTATTGCACGCTATCTGACGTACCAAAACCCCAGTTCCTATCCGTCCTTTTTCTTTCTCCACATAACCAATCACCACACAATAAACGTCTTTGTGAAATTAAAACTAGTTATAAACTTAGCCCACGGAGTGTTCAGAACTTTAAAAAATATCTTCGTTTTACATGTTTAATTATGCCATCCATTCAGAGTTGCGCCCATCGAAGGATGAATACAAGCAAAACATACACTAGCAGGGTCAATATACAGTGGTGTGAAAAACTATTTGCCCCTTCCTGATTTCTTATTCTTTTGCATGTTTGTCACACAAAATGTTTCTGATCATCAAACACATTTAACCATTAGTCAAATATAACACAAGTAAACACAAAATGCAGTTTTTAAATGATGGTTTTTATTATTTAGGGAGAAAAAAAATCCAAACCTACATGGCCCTGTGTGAAAAAGTAATTGCCCCCTTGTTAAAAAATAACCTAACTGTGGTGTATCACACCTGAGTTCAATTTCCGTAGCCACCCCCAGGCCTGATTACTGCCACACCTGTTTCAATCAAGAAATCACTTAAATAGGAGCTGCCTGACACAGAGAAGTAGACCAAAAGCACCTCAAAAGCTAGACATCATGCCAAGATCCAAAGAAATTCAGGAACAAATGAGAACAGATGTAATTGAGATCTATCAGTCTGGTAAAGGTTATAAAGCCATTTCTAAAGCTTTGGGACTCCAGCGAACCACAGTGAGAGCCATTATCCACAAATGGCAAAAACATGGAACAGTGGTGAACCTTCCCAGGAGTGGCCGGCCGACCAAAATTACCCCAAGAGCGCAGAGACGACTCATCCGAGAGGTCACAAAAGACCCCAGGACAACGTCTAAAGAACTGCAGGCCTCACTTGCCTCAATTAAGGTCAGTGTTCACGACTCCACCATAAGAAAGAGACTGGGCAAAAACGGCCTGCATGGCAGATTTCCAAGACGCAAACCACTGTTAAGCAAAAAGAACATTAGGGCTCGTCTCAATTTTGCTAAGAAACATCTCAATGATTGCCAAGACTTTTGGGAAAATACCTTGTGGACTGATGAGACAAAAGTTGAACTTTTTGGAAGGCAAATGTCCCGTTACATCTGGTGTAAAAGGAACACAGCATTTCAGAAAATGAACATCATACCAACAGTAAAATATGGTGGTGGTAGTATGATGGTCTGGGGTTGTTTTGCTGCTTCAGGACCTGGAAGGCTTGCTGTGATAGATGGAACCATGAATTCTACTGTCTACCAAAAAGTCCTGAAGGAGAATGTCCGGCCATCTGTTCGTCAACTCAAGCTGAAGCGATCTTGGGTGCTGCAACAGGACAATGACCCAAAACACACCAGCAAATCCACCTCTGAATGGCTGAAGAAAAACAAAATGAAGACTTTGGAGTGGCCTAGTCAAAGTCCTGACCTGAATCCAATTGAGATGCTATGGCATGACCTTAAAAAGGCGGTTCATGCTAGAAAACCCTCAAATAAAGCTGAATTACAACAATTTTGCAAAGATGAGTGGGCCAAAATTCCTCCAGAGCGCTGTAAAAGACTCATTGCAAGTTATCGCAAACGCTTGATTGCAGTTATTGCTGCTAAGGGTGGCCCAACCAGTTATTAGGTTCAGGGGGCAATTACTTTTTCACACAGGGCCATGTAGGTTTGGATTTTTTTTTCTCCCTAAATAATAAAAACCACCATTTACAAACTGCATTTTGTGTTTACTTGTGTTATATTTGACTAATGGTTAAATGTGTTTGATGATCAGAAACATTTTGTGTGACAAACATGCAAAAGAATAAGAAATCAGGAAGGGGGCAAATAGTTTTTCACACCACTGTAGCACAACAAAACCCCACATCCTACATGACTTTGAAAGGAAACTGAAGCGCTGAGTAAACCCACCAGAAAAACATGCAAATGCAAGGCAGGCACGCCGCCGTGCCCCCATATGATTAATGCATGCTTTAATGCATTTCACCATGAAAATTATATTAAGTATTTATTTTAGCATTCTAAATGTTCAGAGAGAAGGAAGATCATGAAGTGAATGTATTCTGTGCGGCGATTGCTGCCGGCGCCTCCTCCTAGTGCAAGAAGAAGTCAGTTTAAGAATCACTTAACACAAAACATTTAATGTGCTATATAACTTATGACGGGGTTTGAAAACATGTCATCACACTATTACACAGTACCCAGGTACATTACACTGTATTGAAAACAAATAAAACAAGTACAACTTGGCTTGCAGTATTATCCAATAGTATAGAAACAGTATTTACACATCTGACCTTTTAAAACTAAAGTATCTCCAGGCTCTCTGTCCATTTTCACCACGCAGCATTCCTATGCTACCGCCCACTATTTGGTGGTGTAGCAGTGAAAAAGAGCCCTAGTGCAACAAATCTGTGTTTAGTGGTGTAGCAGTGAAAAAGGTCCCCACTTGCGCCACGTTCCGAACGTCGTTTAGGCAATTTAAACCGGTGTTGCGGTATAAGAAAAATCCATATCATAAAAAAAATTAAAAACGGTTTTCGGTATGAACCGGTATACCGCCCAGCACTAACTGGCACTCACTCAAGTAGTCTCAGGGACAGTTTCTATGCACAGGTCATAAGGCTGCTGAACAGTCAAGCATAAGGACAAGTATTGTGCAAACGCCAGAAGCACTTGTGGAAAAAATGCTTTTAAGTGGTAATACTTTCAAAAATAATACTATGAACAACAATAAACTAAGTCATGCAAGCAGAACAAACAAGAAATCAATATTTGGTGTGACCATTCTTTGCCCAAAAAACAGCAGCAATTCTCTCAGGTCCATTTGCATGCAATTTCTGAATGTACTTATGTGGTCCTTTGTTCCAAGCAGCCTCTGACTGCAAGATATCCCAGACTATTTGATGACACTGAGATCATGGCTCTGTGGGAACAATTAAGTCTGTTAGAGGATTCCCTGTTCCTCTTTTCGCTGTATATAGTTTTGGCCATGTGTTTTGTGTCATCATCAATCTACAGAGTGAATCTGGGAGCAATTGGAAACCTTCCTGATGGCACTGCAGGATGGATAAGAATCTCCTGTTTTTCTCAGCAGTGGGGGTTGGGACGTGGGACATCATTTTTTGTCAAATCTGTTTGTGGAAATGCAGCCCCCAAACACGCAAGGAACCTCCACTGCAGGAAGACCACCTTGTGTTTTGTCACTATACACACTTTTGTCAAGGCTTAAGATTTCCAGGTTAAACTGCCAAATCTACCACAGCTTTACCTTTTTAATATGGCTGTCCCTTTCCCAGTTTTATTCCATTTACACAGCTGTTCCCAACTATATTGGTTTATTTCTTTAAGGACAATCACGTATTCTGAAATATTGCTTCACTGTTTGCAAAGGGAATGTTTGGAACGCTAGAGTCTTTCCTACTGACACACTAATCAAGAAGACACAAAATTACCCATCCCTCCATCTTCCTAACAGGTTGTGGAGCAGCTGGAGTCTATCCCAGCGATCACTGGCCACTGGGCAAAAAGAGAATCACTGGACAGGGAACCAGTCCATCGCTGACTGAACAGACACACACACATACACACTAGGGCCAATTCACGTAACCTGCAAGTCTTTGGAATGAGGGAGGAAACCACAGCACCCAGATGAAACCAACACAGATCCAGGGAAAACATGCAAACTCCATTCAAGGAGCACCTGGGATATGAACTCCAGTCTCCAGATTGCAAAGCAGCAGTGTTACTGGGCCACCGTGCCACACCATAAACTAATTGTCTAAGACTTTTTTTTAATATTATCTTTAGTGCCTAAGACATTTACACAGTACTGTGTGTATGATATAGGCTGCATTGGCATTCTAGCTTAACTTTGTAGTTTTAACCTGTTGTTTTGTTTTCTGTGTATATATGTTTACGGCTGTTAACTGCTGGGCACAGCTCTTAGCTGTGTGTTACATTAGGTAACAAGGAGACCAGGAAGAGTGTTTAATACCACACTACGTCTTCAGCCCCTGTAACGTTTGGGGAAAAAAAACAATGCTAAAATATTACTGTCCCATCACACTACCTGGTAATTTATTCCATGTGTCTACGGTTCTCTGTGTGACGAAAAACTTTCAAACATTTATTTGAAATTTGCTCTTAACAGGTTTCTACAATGCCTTTGTGTTCTTGCTGAAGTATTTACTTTAAAGTAACCACTGGTGTCCACTGTACTAATTCATTTCCTAATTTTAAACACTTCAAACATGTCACCTTTTAATCTGTTTACTTAAACTGAAAATGTTCAACTCCTTCAGTCTCTCCTAATAGCTCACACACCTCTCATTTCCGAAATTGGCGTAGTCGCTCTAATTTGCACTTTCTCCAGTGCTGCCATGTTTTTTTTTTTTGTTTTGTTTTTTAATAATACAGAGACCAAAACTATTGCTGTTTATATTCAAGTCTAGAATGTGTATGTACATTAAAAAGAGCAGCGGCCTCACAACTGCCCCTAGGGGCGGCATCACTTTTAACATCACCTAATTCTGATAAAGTCTGTCTCATCATAACCCTTTCTGCTTCCTGCATTTGACATAATTTTGTACCTACCTACACACCATGCCTTGAATGCTCAATTGTTTTAGTTTGATCACTAATTTTTCATGTGGTACTTTATCAACAGCCTTCTGAAACATCAAGATAAATAATAACATATGCACCACTCTTATTGTATTGCTTCCTCATAGAATTCTAGCATGTTAAAAAATACCAAGTGATTAAGTGATCTCCAATGTGATTACTCCCCAAATCACTGAGAAAAGAGTGGCAAACTATACAGAGAAACAGGTATGAATGTATTGTTAAATATTTGCCCAGAATCCATTACTAAGTGGTACACAGAATGACAAAAGCCAGTGTTAAAAAAAACTAAAAGTCTTTTTTTTTAATATACATTACACATATGTAGTCTAAAGGACCCATAACTCAGTGTAGTACATGCATTACATTTACAGTTATTGGCAGTTCAGTACAATAGCATCTAAAATTTTAAATCATAAGTTCCCCCAAAAGTCCATCCAAAGAGACCAGTGTTATTGTGCAGTCTTATTGGGGAATTATTAATCTGCTTGATTATTGACAAGGGAGCCAATGTGATGGATGGAATGCACAATTCAATTTGTAAGATTGTAAGATTTAAGCCCTCATACAATGTCCACTTGTTCCTCTTACAATGTCCACATACAATAATTCTAACAGAATTTTTTTTAAGTTTTAGTTCAGAACAATAACCTTAGCATGCAAGTCCTTTCCGATTAAATAATGAATAACAAAGCATAAGCTACATACCTTCCTCAACCACTTCTCCCACAAAGACCTTTGAAATACCAGACATTGCAATAACTACATTCTGTGACACAGATGAGCCTGTGATGGACTGAATGAGCTATAAGATAGAGAAAGAAAACAAGAAGACATATTTAGTACTTGACAGAAAATGCATACAGTCTGGCAAACTATTTTAAAGGAATTGTCATTTTACAATTAACACTTCTTAGCATTTTAAAAACATACCCTTTTAATGGCTGCCTTAGGGAAGGCTGACCGTCGGTACATTTCATATCGATTCAGCTGCTCTTCGGAAAATGATGAGACTAAAATTCTACAGAAAAAAAAATACTTCTTTGTCAATTCTAATTTTTACATAATCTGTCATAAAAAGTGCTGCCAGTGACTATGTCATATATGTTTCTAAAATTACTTACCCAGTTAAGGAGTCATTCATATTAAAATCTATACCAAAAAGGCCATTAAGATACTTAAGCTCATTAAAAGAATTTCTTATTTAATACATAATTGCATATGCACACACATGTATATTCACATCACTTGGTAGCTTGATACCTCAGGCTGTATCAACAAACATATATAAACTGCATATATTTGCACTGTTGTTTTAACATCCTACAACTTGTATACACTAACAAAGAGGAAATGTTTACTACAGCTCCAAAAATAAATAGGGCAATACACAAGGTATATTTGTACAGCAAATCTCAACTCACTGCATCTTCTGTATTTCATCTTCATCCACCTTATGCCGTTTCTCTTTCTTCTTTTCTGCCTCCACCTTCACTTTCTTTGCTGGTGTGGCCTGGAAGGTGGAAGAAGCTTCTCCTTCTTCATGAGGGACAGATTCTTCATATGCTGCCTGCAGACAGGAAATGATTGTTGTTATAAACAAAGACAAAATTGACATTTTACACGCAATGCTACTGTGTTGAAGACTGCAAAGGCAAGTTTGAAAAGGCAGAAAAAATAACACAAATTGTCAACTGAGGTGTCTCTGAAAAGGTTTACTTATTCTTCACAAAACTATTTTATGAAAACAGACTTGTTAAATGTTTCTCTACTGTGGTTCTGCAAACAAGTAAATCACAAATACCATTGCCTTACCTCTTTTACCTGCTCTTTGACTACCTCACTTTCTCCAATATTTTGGGGTCTCTCATTCTGCTCCTCAAGTGGCTTGACATCATTTACTGCATGTGTGGAATCTGCTGTGGTCTCCAGTGGCATTGCTGCATCTTCCTTTTTTGCTTCTGGAAGTTCTGCCATTTTATGGGAATAAACCTTTAAATAAAAAAATGTGTATTTTATATATCTCTATATATATAATTCACTAAGCCAACAGAACAAGCAAGACAACCATGGGATACGCACGGCATAGCCGACAGAACAAGCAAGACAACCATGGGATACGCACGGCAAAGCCACGCCCGCCAACGCTAAGACCATGGGATATGATGACAACTCACAGAGCCCCGCCCACCAACAATTCAATAAGCAGTCGACCATGGCACACGCCCGACAACAATTCGAGCGAGAGTGAAAGCATTTGCCAAGAATGTTTTCATTAATCAAGAACGAAAGTCGGAGGTTCGAAGACGGTCACATACTGTCGTAGTTCCGACCATAAACAATGCTGACAGGCGATCCGGCGGCGTCATTCCCATGACCCGCTGGGCGGCCAACCGGGTAACCAAAGTCTTTGGGTTCTGGGGGGGGGAATATGGTTGCAAAGCTGAAACTTAAAGGAATTGACGGAAGGGCACCACCAGGTGTGGAGCCTTTTGCTTAATTTGACTCAACACGGGAAACCTCACCCAGCCCGGACACGGAGAGGATTGACAAATTGATAGCTCTTTCTCGATTCTGTGGGTGGTGGTGCATGGCCGTTCTTAGTTGGTGGAGCGATTTGTCTGGTTAATTCAGAAAACGAATGAGACTCCCGCCTGCTAAATAGTTGAGACCCAAGAGTGGTCAGCGTCCAACTTCTTAGAGGGACAAGTGGCATTCAGCCATGTGAGATTGAGCATTAACAGGTCTGTGATGCCCTTGGATGTCTGGTACTGCATGCACACTACACTGAATGGATCAACGTGTGTCTACCCGGCGCCGATAGGTGTGGGTAAGCCATTGAATCCCATTCGTGCTGGAGAACGGAGCTTGCAATTGTTCCCCACGAACGAGGAATTCCCAGTAAGTGCGGGTCATACACTTGCACTGATTACGTCCCTGCCCTTTGTACACACCACCACAACCCCATCCCCCCCCTCCTCCCCCTCCCCCAATGCTACTACCATGGTCGGGTGACTTGGTGGATTATATATAGAAAAGCAGCCGGAAACAGTACAATGAAAAGACAACGTGGCTCAGAGATGCATGTGGACTGTAGCAGAGACAAAAAGCGACCGAGGCGGTGTTTGGAAAATGAACAGTCAACGTGACTCCCAGGTGCATGTGGACTGTACACAAATGAAAGCGACTAAGGATTTGGCGGTGGGCACATGAGTAGGCAGTGTGTACTGAACGATGATTGTATGTTGGTTCGTAGCGTGCATTGTTGCAATGTTAATTTTCTTGGTGGTTTATTAAATTAGTAATTTTTTAAATGTTCATTTTTTCCCAGTGCTTAAAAATCATTAAAAAAGCGGCGTCATTATGCAGCGTAGCGGGTTGGCTACTATATATCACAAAAACTGAATTTCAGGAACACTATGCATATACTACGCAGGGCCTCCTTTTGCTCTCAAAACAGCCTCAACTCTGCACATTCATGCTGTGACCCGCCCATTCTACCATATCCCTAAGGTGTTCTATTGGATTCAGTTCCGGTAACTGGAAAGGCGACTGAGGACCACTGCACTCCCCGTCATGTTCACAAAGCCAGTTCGTGACATTTTTTGCTTTGTATTATGGTGTGTCATCATGCTGGAAGTAGCCATTAGAAGTTGCATAAATTGTAGACATTAAGGGATGCACATGGTCAGTAACAATACTGAAATAGGTCATGTCATTCGAGTGATGATTCATTGGTATTAAAGGGTCCAAAGTGTGCAAAGAAAACATTCCACACATCATTACACCACTAACAGCCTACACTGTTCACAAGGCAGGTTGGGTGCATGAATGTTTCTGGTGCCAAATTCTGACCCTAACTTCTGTGCGCCTTAACGGAAATCGAGAATCATCAGACTAGACTACGTTTTTCCAGTCCTCAATTGTCCAGTTTGTTTGTGCCCACTGCAGCCTCAGCTTTCTGTTTCTGACTAACAGGAGTGGAAACCAGCGTGGTCCTCTTCTATTGCTGCCCATCTGCCTCAAAGTTTCAAGTTTCAATGTGTTGTGCATTCCAAGAGGCATTTCTGGTCACCAAAGTTGAACAGAGTGTTTACCCGAGTTACCACAGCCTTGTGTCAGCTCAAACCAGTCTGGTCATGCTCATCTGACCTCTCTCACCAATGATGTGTTTCCATCTGCAAAACTGCTGCTCACTAGATTTTTTTTTTCCTTTTTAAAAGCATCATTCTGAGTAAATTTGAGGCTGTTGTGTGTGAAAATCCCAGCAGTTACAAAATTACTCAAACTGGCCTGGCACCAACAAATCATGCCATTGTCGAAATTACATTTTTTCCCCATTCTGGTGGTTGATGTGATTATTAACCGACATTCCTGACTTGTACCTGCACGATTTTATGCACTGCAGCCACAAGCTTGGTTGATAATGAAATTGCATGGAGTGTGGGTGCATATATATATATATTATACAGTGCATCCGGAAAGTATTCACAGCGCATCACTTTTTCCACATTTTGTTATGTTACAGCCTTATTCCAAAATGGATTAAATTCATTTTTTTCCTCAGAATTCTACACACAACACCCCATAATGACAACGTGAAAAAAGTTTACTTGAGGTTTTTGCAAATTTATTAAAAATCAAAAAACTGAGAAATCCCATGTACATAAGTATTCACAGCCTTTGCTCAATACTTTGTCGATGCACCTTTGGCAGCAATTACAGCCTCAAGTGTTTTTGAATATGATGCCACAAGCTTGGCACACCTATCCTTGGCCAGTTTCGCCCATTCCTCTTTGCAACATCTCTCAAGCTCCATCATGTTGGATGGGACGCGTCGGTGCACAGCCATTTTAAGATCTCTCCAGAGATGTTCAATCGGAATCAAGTCTGGGCTCTGGCTGGGCCACTCAAGGACATTCACAGAGTTGTCCTGAAGCCACTCCTTTGATATCTTGGCTGTGTGCTTAGGGTTGTTGTCCTGCTGAAAGATGAACCGTTGCCCCAGTCTGAGGTCAAGAGCACGCTGGAGCAGGTTTTCATCCAGGATGTCTCTGTACATTGCTGCAGTCATCTTTCTCTTTATCCTGACTAGTCTCCCAGTTCCTGCCGCTGAAAAACATTCCCACAGCATGATGCTGCCACCACCATGCTTCACTGTACGGATGGTATTGGCCTGGTCATGAGCGGTGCCCGGTTTCCTCCAAACGTGACGCCTGGCATTCACACCAAAGAGTTCAATCTTTGTCTCATCAGACCAGAGAATTTTCTTTCTCGTGGTCTGAGAGTCCTTCAGGTGCCTTTTGGCAAACTCCAGGTGGGCTGCCATGTGCCTTTTATAAGGAGTGGCTTCCGTTTGGCCACTCTACCATACAAGCCTGATTGGTGGATTGCTGCAGAGATGGTTGTCCTTCTGGGGGGTTCTCCTCTCTCCACAGAGGACCTGTGGAGCTCTGACAGAGTGACCATCGGGTTCTTCGTCACCTCCCTGACTAATGCCCTTCTCCCCTGATCGCTCAGTTTAGATGGCCAGCCAGGTCTAGGAAGAGTCCTGGTGGTTTCGAACTTCTTCTACTTACGGATGATGAAGGCCACTGTGCTCACTGGGACCTTCAAAGCAGCAGAAATTTTTCTGTAACCTTCCCCAGATTTGTGCCTCCTGACAATCCTGTCTTGGAGGTCTACAGACAATTCCTTTCACCTCATGCTTGGTTTGTACTCTGACATGAACTGTCAACTGTGGGACCTTATATAGACAGGTGTGTGCCTTTCCAAATCATGTCCAGTCAACTGAATTTACCACAGGTGGACTCCAATGAAGCTGCAGAAACATCTCAAGGATGATCAGTGGAAACAGGATGCACCTGAGCTCAATTTTGAGCTTCATGGCAAAGGCTGTAAATACTTAAGTACATGTGCTTTCTCAATTTTTTTATTTTTAATAAATTTGCAAAAACCTCAAGTAAACTTTTTTCACGTTGTCATTATGGGGTGTTGTGTGTAGAATTCTGAGGAAAAAAATGAATTTAATCCATTTTGGAATAAGGCTGTAACATAACAAAATGTGGAAAAAGTGATGCGCTGTGAATACTTTCCGGATGCACTGTATATATCACACACTCAATGAACAAATTATCAGGAATACCTACACAGCTGTTTTGATACCCATATACATCACACACACACACACACACAGAGTTAAGTAATGAAAATATCTTAGACTGACAGTGGCATGAAAAAAACAGATTATAATCATAAAACCAAAATGTACTATAGGATAGTAATGTAACATGCACACATTTGTGTTTGATAAAATTATTATCGTAATCACAGTATATCACATTTCTGCATGATGCCGACCTCATTCTCTCTTATTTCAATGCTGAGCACTCAAAGAGAACTTTAAGCTTGTAAAAGGAAGGTAACTTTCCAATGAAAAATGCATAAACAATGATGTGACAGTTTTATCTGTCCATTACTTATACTTTGGTTTGCAAGTTAATTGAAATTACTTGAAACATACTTGAATACTGATTGCATGATCAATATGTAGCACATTTTTAAACATTTAAGATTATCAGCTGCTGGATAATGCTTGCTTCACACATTTCTTACAACAAAAGGCTGATGCTTCTGAACCGCTGTATCTCTGGAGAATACAAAAAAAGTCTTATATGTATTTCAATGTCAAAAATATTCCAAATAACTGATTGGTGTCAATAAAACATTAGGATGCTTCAACCTTCAGGATCATGGCTTTTGAGCTATCGTGATATGTCAAATTAAATCCAGCACTTCTCTATGCAGCCTCGTGAAGCTGGGCGTCACAAAAGCTCTTTAATACAACAGAACCATACAACTGACAGTCATGATATAATCCTCTTTTGACAAAACTGTAACAACCTCAGACAGCAAGACAGATTACCATAATGTCCACCCGGGCTCACTTTTACACGTTTTTATTCATTTATTTCAAACCTCTAGCTGCGACAGCCTTTGTAGATACACGACTGCCCATCAGACCAACTGTAAGGTGATGGAACTTCAGTGACTGTGCAGCAAACTTCGAAAACGCAAAAAGTGTCACGATGCTCGAGTTTCTTTTGTACAACATCCACGTATTTAGGGGGTACAGTGTTTCTGAAAATAACATTAATGTACAATGTTCATTTAACGCTCAGGACACTGCAAAGTAGAAATGTAACTCAAATGCTGAATTGAACAAGCCGACCTAAAACAGCAAAGCTCAGTTTCAACTGTCCAAAACGAAAAGCTTACTAAAGACAGCGAATATAACTGCACATCCCGATTCCTGATCACATCACCTCCAAATCACGCTTTCCCTCGTTTTTTCTTTCCTTACTGAAGGACTGTTCGCTAATAAACAGGTAGAAACATTCTCAAGGAACAAACAACACGGTCGTGTGTAGTAAAAATATGTTCTGCGAAAAGAACTGTAAAAACCCACTTAATAGATGTTACTTACAGCGCCTGACTTTCCAACCAAACACCGCTGCTTGTCTTTCCGCCTGTACCGCCCCACATACGTCAGCTCTTCCGCTTCCGATCTCAAACAACTTTATTGACACTTCGGTTTTGACGCTTTCATGGGAAAATCGAACAGCGGTTCAGATTTTTTAGAACGGGTTCGTAGAAGGAATCGATGAAATTAAAAAGAAAATACTGTGAACCAAATACTTCTGTTTTCTTAACTGCAAGGATCCTTAAAATCATATGGTGAGTCACAGCAAAATAGATATGTCCTTAGGCGCTGTAGAAGCTTCTGCGTGGAGTATGTTGAGACTAACAAGTTAACATTTGTAATAAAATCTGCGTTCTAAATGTGTAACGACTATGTATAATACGTCCCCTGTTTAAACAAACTACTGTTTCACTCTTGAGGATATTTGGAATATGATTTTTGATAATACAGAATGAAATTAAATATGCAAAATTGGGCAAATATTGTCGCATTCATTAAAAAAAATTTAAATGAATCATAAACTTGACACTGGCAAAATCAATAGAATACCTACCAGTGGGATTTATTATGTTGCGCCTTCAGAAAAACGGCCTTAAACATCATTTTGCAGCCCAACAATCACACGATTAAGACATACTTGCAGTGGAAGTCTTCAGATGAAACTGTAAAAACAGATTGGTCAAATCGGAGCCCCATCTTCAACATAACCGAAGCTCTCGGGGATCACTTGGAAAGGCAAAAAGCTGAAATAGCCAAGACCATAGTTATGGCAATCCTTGCAAGAGGCTTGATGGATTTATCGCGGAAGTATTTGAAAAAATTATAGGAGAAATATTTCAGTTTTGGATTTTAAGGGGGGCCCCACAAAGTTAGAAATTTCAAAATAATTATTTAAAATGTGTATTTTTTAAAATTTGTTTTATTAAACCCAAATTGCCCAGACAATTAGCTCTAAAAATCATATGTACTCTGTGTCATATGTATAATACAGTATATACCAAACCAGCCAAAACAATAAAAACACCTGCCAAATATTGTGTTGGTCCACCGTGTGCCGCCAAAACAGCTTTGATAATGTCGAGTCATGGACTTTACAAGACCTCTGAAGGTGTCCTGTGGTATCTGCAACCAAGACATTAGCAGCAGATCCTTTAAGTCCTCTGTAGTGTGAGGTGAGGTCTTAAGCGTTCCAACTTGTTTCTCCAGCACTTCCGAGAGATGCTTGATCAGACTGAGATCTGGGAAATTCAGAGGCCAAGTCAACACCTTTAACTCATTGTCATGTTCTTCAAACTATTCCTGAACAATTAATGCAGTGTGGCAGGATACATTATCCTGCTAAAAGAGGCCACTGCAATCAGGGGATTCTGTTGCCAGGAAGGGTGTATGTGGTGTGCAACAATCTTTAGGTAGGCAATACGTGTCAAAGTAACTTCCACAAGAATACCAGGATCTAAGGTTTCCCAGCAGGTCATTGACCGGAGCATCACACTGCCTCAGCTGGCTTCTTTCCATAGTGCATCCTACTTCCATCTCTTCTCCAAGTAAACAATGTACACACAACCGGCCATCCACGTGATCTAAAGGAAAATGTGATTCCTCAGATCAGGCCACTTTTTCCCATTTCTCCTTGGTCCACTTCAGATGCTCATGTGCCCATTGTAGGTGCTTTTCGTCAGTGAACGGGGGTCAGCATGGACACTCTGACCAATCTGCAACTACGCAGCCCCATACACAGTAAGCTGAGATGCACTGTGTGTTCTGACACATTTCCTTCATGGTCAGTATTAAGTTTTTCAGCAATTTGTGCTACAGTAGCTCTTCTGTGGAATCGGGCCAGACAGGTAGGGCTTCACTCCCCATGTGCATCAATGAGCGTCGGACTCCTATGATCTTATTGCTGGTTCACGGGGTGTCCTTCCTTCAACTACATTTGGTAAGTACTGCATATTGGGAACACCCAACGAGACCTGCTGATATGGAGATGCTCTGACTCAGTCCTCTGGCTATCACAATTTGGCTTTTGCTCTGACCCAGTCCTCTAGCCATCACGATTTGGCCCTTGTGAAAGTCACTCAGATGATCCTTATGCTTGCCCATTTTTCATGTTTCTAACACATCACCTTCAAGAACTAACTGTTCACTTACTGCCTAATGTATCCCAACCCTTTGACAGGTGCCATTGTACTGAGATAATCCATTTTATTCACTTCACCTCTCGGTGGTTTTAATGTTGTGGCTGATTAGTATATACATATATGATCAATTGAGCTGCTCTTTGATTTTCTAGAACTGATAGGGAAAACACACTTTCACAGAGGTACCACTTTAACATTGCGGCATCATCTGTAAGCCGGCGTGCAAAGTTGCAGGTCTCACACTAGCAGAAACATTGAGAGCTCAGCTCACCATTACTGCATATCTGGCTCACTACTGGATGGCACTGATGAAGGTGCCTGTGAATTCTTTTATTTTCTAGACAGAGACGACTAGAGACAAGGGAGTAAAGTTTATCACATTTTCGGACTGCTTTTTAATGACTCCAGTATTGTTCTTTCAAGTTCAAAAATAAAGCATGTTTCAAAGGACATTTCTGAGTATTCTTTGTACAACCTTGGACCCGAAACTTAGCAAGTTATATATATATGTAAATATATTATTATAGATATAGTGATCGACACCAATGGACTTGCACTCTGGCCGAAATGGAACGTATTATTTTAACTAGCAGGAAGGGCACCATTATGGATGGACAGCCATGGTGGATTGGCATCCTGACCAGGATGGGCTCTGCTTCTTCTTAAGTGTGTGAACATGTAAATCTGTAGCTTCATCTGAGGAATTAGCTCCTTCTATAAATTTTAGCCAACACATACTTGAAGGTCTAAATGGTCTCCTCCACTTTATATGATTTTGAATGTCATTGCAGTTTAAGTAAAACAAGAAATGTATCTGCACAACACTGCAGTCGAAAGGACACAGCATCAAAGACGCAAGCCTAGAGAGAATGATGATATGTCAAAAAACAAAAGGAATGTTGAACTTGGAAATGTTGAAAAGTCTGCATTAGCATAAGCCACCCTAATCTGGGGTATTATAAGAGATGTAATGATGGCCCAGTTACAGTTAGAATAGGTTTGGATTTAGGAATGAAATGCCGGAAGAATAATACATGATGAATAATGAATGACAAGCTTGTATTGTTTCTTTGATGAAGTGATGGTGGCGGATGTGCTGAAGTTGTGATGCCATTCATTTTTTATATGGATGGGAAAATGGGTGTTGCTTTCAGTGCTGTCATTAGGGTGGTGCAGGGTTCTGCAAACCACACCGCATGACCCATCAGAGGGATAAGAACAAAATGGCCATCTATAAAATTTTTGTGCAGTGTTTCGGACCGAAATCACCAAGAGAATGATTTCACAATCCAATCTTTAGTACTAGGGTGTTGTACTGTGTTAGCCATTATGAATGTAGAGAAAAGCCAAGCAAAATGACACCTTTTATTGGCTAACTAAAAAGATTACAATATGCAAGCTTTCGAGGCAACTCAGGCCCCTTCTTCAGTTGTCTGAAGAAGGGGCCTGAGTTGCCTCGAAAGCTTGCATATTGTAATCTTTTTATTTAGCCAATAAAAGGTGTCATTTTGTTTGGCTTTTCTCTACAATCCAATCTTCTGATTCTTAGTGTCTTCAAGATCCATTTCAGGATGATAGGGTGGGGTCCACCTTGAAGAATTGTCACCTACTGTTATACCGGAGCAATGTCGATTGCTTATTCAACCCACAGCAACATACTTCACAAACCAATACACAACCTACTCCCATTACATTTATTTTGTTTACATTTATTTGCTTAGTAGACGCTTTTATCCAAAGCAGCTTACAAAATTAAATGCAATAGTGACGCGCAACCATATGAAACCCACGACACATAGTTTAAGAAACTCAGATTTAAAGTATGATCAGCTCTCTGCTAAGGAGCTCTATTAATTAAGTCACCCAGGGTCCTGTGGAGGTCTTAAACTGGCCTTGTTATTTTTGGAATACTTACAGTTATTTTGCAACACATAACTTTTTTTTTTTAAAGCAGAAGCCAGTCTTTAGGCCATTTACCAATGCAGTATATTTCATTGTTGCACTTCCCATACAATAGGAGAGTAGAGTTAGTAACTTTTTTTGCATAGGGGCAACAGAACTCTTCTATGCGGTGGTGTGCTGGGGAGGCAGCATTAAGAAGAAGGACGCCTTACGCCTGGACAAACTGGTGAAGAAAGCAGGCTCTATTGTAGGCTCGGAGCTGGACAGTTTGACATCCGTGGCAGAGCAACGGGCACTGAGCAGGCTCCTGTCAATTATGGAGAATCCACTTCATCCACTAAACAGTGTCATCTCCAGACAGAGGAGCAGCTTCAGCGACAGACTGCTGTCACTGTCCTGCTCCACTGACATAATGAGGAGATCGTTCATCCACCAAACTATGCGACTCTTCAATTCCACCTGGGGGGGGGTAAATGTTAACATTATTCAAAGTTATTGTCTGTTTTTACCTGCATTGTTATTACTCTTTAATTTAATATTGTTTTTTGTATCAGTATGCTGCTGCTGGAGTATGTGAATTTCCCCTTGGGATTAATACAGTATCTATCTATCTATCTATCTATCTATCTATCTATCTATCTATCTATCTATCTATCTATCAAAGAGAGGGCTGCCTAATAATAATTACAAATAATTTCCAAAACTATTAATAATGCACATAAAGCAGCAAAAGTCATTACAAGAATGAATAATCATTATGAAACCAAAAGAGGGTCAAAGCCAGAAGATCAAAATGCTACCAAACAAAACCAAAACATTAGACAAAAAGCTAAGAGTTCAGAATCTGAAAGTCACTGAGTCCACAATAATTTCTTTTGAAAATGAGCATAGTTGTTTACAGTATACACAGGCTTGGGTGCTATTTGCTGTTCACTGCCATATCTAGAAGATAATGGTCTGATCTGAGCAGATGATCGGTAACAGTGCCATTAATAATATAGCAGCAAGGACTGCATTGATGGAAGTAGATGTTATTTGGAAATAAGACATATTTGTCACATTATGTTCTGTGATTGCTGTATATAAAGTAATGATTGATTGATTATCTTAAAAGCTTGCCGTTTCATGCAAGTAAAAGTTTCACTGTACTCTTTACACTGTCCATCCATCCATCCTCTTCCACTTATCCAAGGTCGGGTCGCGGGGACAGCAGCTTGAGCAGAGATACCCAGACTTTCCTCTCCCCGGCCACTTCCTCTAGCTCTTCCGGGAGAATCCCGAGGCGTTCCCAGGCCAGCCGGGAGACGTAGTCCCTCCAGCGTGTCCTGGGTCTTCCCCGGGGCCTCCTCCCGGTTGGACATGCATCCAGGGAGGCGTCCAGGAGGCATCCTGATCAGATGCCCGAGCCACCTCATCTGACTCCTCTCGATGCGGAGGAGCAGCGGCTCTACTCTGAGCCCCTCCCGGATGACTGAGCTTCTCACCCTATCTTTAAGGGAGAGCCCAGACACCCTGCAGAGAAAACTCATTTCAGCCGCTTGTATTTGCGATCTCGTTCTTTCGGTCACTACCCATAGCTCATGACCATAGGTGAGGGTAGGAACATAGATCGACTGGTAAATTGAGAGCTTTGCCTTACGGCTCAGCTCCTTTTTCACCACAACAGACCGATGCAGAGCCCGCATCACTGCGGACGCCGCACCGATCCACCTGTCGATCTCACGCTCCATTCTTCCCTCACTCGTGAACAAGACCCCGAGATACTTGAACTCCTCCATTTGGGGCAGGATCTCGCTCCCAACCCTGAGAGAGCACTCCACCCTTTTCCGGCTGAGGACCATGGTCTCGGATTTGGAGGTGCTGATTCCCATCCCAGCCACTTCACACTCAGTTGCAGGACAACATCATCTGCAAAAAGCAGTGACCCAATCCTGAGTCCACCAAACCAGACCCCCTCATCACCCTGGCTGTGCCTAGAAATTCTGTCCATAAAAGTTATGAACAGAATTGGTGACAAAGGGCAGCCCTGGCAGAGTCCAACTCTCACTGGAAACGGGTTCGTCTTACTGCCGGCAATGCGGACCAAGCTCTGACACCGATCGTACAGGAACCGAACAGCTCTTATCAGGGGGTCCGGTACCCCATACTCCCGGAGCACCCCCCACAGGATTCCCCGAGGGACACTGTCGAATGCCTTTTCCAAGTCCACAAAACACATGTAGACTGGTTGGGCGAACTCCCATGCACCCTCCAGGACTCTACTAAGGGTGTAGAGCCGTGACCAGGACGAAAACCACATTGTTCCTCCTGAATCCGATGTTCGACTATCCGACGGACCCTCCTCTCCAAAACCCCCGAATAGACTTTTCCAGGGAGGCTGAGGAGTTTGATCCCTCTGTAGTTGGAACACACCCTTCGGTCCCCCTTCTTAAAGAGGGGGACCACCACCCCGGT
Source organism: Erpetoichthys calabaricus (assembly GCF_900747795.2). Lineage (NCBI taxonomy): Eukaryota > Metazoa > Chordata > Cladistia > Polypteriformes > Polypteridae > Erpetoichthys > Erpetoichthys calabaricus. Next base: position 85,147,853 of record NC_041396.2, read on the forward strand.
CTGCCAGTCCAGAGGCACTGTCCCTGATGTCCATGCGATGTTGCAGAGACGTGTCAACCAAGACAGTCCTACAACATCCAGAGCCTTGAGGAACTCCAGGCGTATCTCATCCACCCCTGGGGCCCTGCCACCAAGGAGTTTTTTGACCACCTCGGTGACCTCAGTCCCACAGATGGGGGAGCCCACCTCCGAGTCCCCAGGCTCTGCTTCCTCATTGGAAGGCATGTTATTGGGATTGAGGAGGTCTTCGAAGTACTCCCCCCACCGACCCACAACGTCCAGAATCGAGGTCAGCAGCACACCATCCCCACCATACACAGTGTTGACGCTGCACTGCTTCCCCCTCCTGAGACGCTGGATGGTGGACCAGAATCTCCTCGAAGCCGTCCGAAAGTCGTTCTCCATGGCCTCCCCAAACTCCTCCCATGCCCGAGTTTTTGCCTCAGCAACCACCGAAGCCGCATTCCACTTGGCCTGCCGGTACCTATCAGCTGCCTCCAGAGTCCCACAGGACAAAAGGGTCCGGTAGGACTCCTTCTTCAGCTTGACAGCATCCCTCACCACTGGTGTCCACCAACGGGTTCGGGGATTACCGCCACAACAGGCACCGACTACCTTACAGCCACAGCTCCGGTCAGCCGCCTCAACAATAGAGGCACGGAGCATTGCCCATTCAGACTCAATGTCCCCCACCTCCCTCGGGACGTGGTCGAAGTTCTGCTGGAGGTGGGAGTTGAAGCTACTTCTGACAGGGGACTCTGCCAGACGTTCCCAGCAGACCCTCACAACACGTTTGGGCCTACCAGGCCTGACCGGCATCCTCCCCCACCATCGAAGCCAACTCACCACCAGGTGGTGATCAGTTGACAGCTCCGCCCCTCTCTTCACCCGAGTGTCCAAAACATGTGGCCGCAAGTCCGACGACACGACCACAAAGTCGATCATCGAACTGAGGCCTAGGGTGTCCTGGTGCCAAGTGCACATATGAACACTCCTATGCTTGAACATGGTGTTTGTTATGGACAATCCGTGAGGAGCACAGAAGTCCAATAACAAAACACCACTCGGGTTCAGATCGGGGGGGCCATTCCTCCCAATCACGCCCTTCCAGTTCTCACTGTCATTGCCCACGTGAGCATTGAAGTCTCCCAGCAGAACGAGGGAGTCCCCAGAAGGTATGCCCTCTAGCACCCCGTCCAGGGACTCCAAAAATGGTGGGTACTCCAAACTGCTGTTCGGTGCATACGCACAAACAACTGTTAGAACCCGTCCCCCCACCCGAAGGCGGAGGGAGGCTACCCTCTCGTCCACTGGGGTAAACCCCAATGTACAGGCTCCAAGTCGGGGGGCAAGAAGTATGCCCACACCCGCTCGCCGCCTCTCACCGGGGGCAACTCCAGAGTGGCAGAGAGTCCAGCCCCTCTCAAGGAGATTTGTTCCATAGTCCAAGCTGTGCGTCGAGGTGAGCCCGACTATATCTAGCCGGAACCTCTCAACCTCGCACACTAGCTCAGGCTCCTTCCCCTTCAGAGAGGTGACATTCCACGCCCCTAAGAGCCAGCTTCTGTAGCCGAGGATCGGACCGCCAAGGTCCCTGCCTTTGGCGACCACCCAACTCACACTGCACCCGACCTCCTTGGCCCCGCCCATAGTTGGTGAGCCCATGGGAAGGGAGACCCACATTGCCTATTCGGGCTGTGCCAGGCCGAGCCCCATGGGTGTAAGCCTGGCCACCAGGCGCTCGCCATCGAGCCCCACCTCCAGGCCTGGCTCCAGAGGGGGGCCCCGGTGACCCGCGTCCGGGTGAGGGAAAACGCTGTCCAAATTTTTTATTCATCATGGAAGATTTGTTGAACCGCATTTTGTCTCATCCCTCACCTAGGACCAGTTTGCCTTGGGTGGCCCTACCAGGGGCATAAAGCCCCGGACAACAGAGCTTCTAGGATCATTGGGACATGCAAACCCCTCCACCACGATAAGGTGGTGGTTCGAGGAGGGCTCTTTACACTGCTAATGTAAAATAGCATGACCAGTTCACCTGCATGGCTAACACTGATTATAATAGTCAGATCCATTTGTTTGTAGAATTAACATTTAATATAAGTTATTGCAAATGATCACATGAAACTGTAGAAGTATGACTGATGGAAAAACTGTGGCCCTCACTTCCATGCTTCATGTTCCCACACCAAAGTGATGATGTCAAAGTGGGCAAGGGTTGGCCTTTAGATATTTCCTGATACTCAATCATGTATTTATGACTCAGATGCTGACAGGAAGTCAGGAAGACATATTTTTGAATACTCTAGTATGATATGAAAACAGCATGATCAGACTGATTGTGCAAATGGCAACATTTTTCTATGTGGAACACCAAGATAGAGGAGAGGTTAGAAGTATGTGCTGATACAGTGTGTTGCCGCACTCACCACACGACAAACCACCTCAGGATCCCAGATTAGAACCCCAGTGCAGCCATGCAATGGATGAAACCTCAGCACCACATTAGTTCAGATGGTATGGAAGAGTGTGAGTTTTTTTACAGTGTCTGGAGTGCCAGTCCTGCCATCAACCCCCAAGTTTTCCCTGCAGGTTAGAGTATCTACCTGCAGGGGTGGATGCAGGCTAATGAAGGTGACCACTTTTTGCCATCTTAAATTTGAAATTCATGGTGCTCAGTCTGGAGCTTGTGAATATGCTGTGTGACAGATAGGGGGCGCTGTCGTCCCCTTGAATCCTCAGAGAACACATGTTGACACCAGGTAAAAGTCCAAATATTTAAATTTATTATAATAATAGTGTGCACAAAGCACCTACACTCCACAGTACTCAACAATACCATACACAATCACTAATCAATAAACAAATCCTCCACTCCCAGCAGCTCAGTCACCCTTCCTCCCAACTTGGCTCACTGCTGGGATCTCCCACAGTCCTTTTAAACTCATTGACCTGGAAGTGTTTCTGTCCCTCAGTCTACATGACTTCTTACCACTTCCGGGTCAGATCAAAACTCTTCTTTTCTTCAGCCCAGAAGTACATCATTTCTTCCGATCCCGTGACTGGGAAGTACTTCCGGGCTATAGGGAAAGTACCACTCCCTGTTCTTCCCTGCAGCGTCCCCTGGCAGCCCCCACGGTATCCAGCAGGGCTGTGAATTAAAACTCCAAGGTCCATGATGCCCTGCTGGAAATCGGGGCACTTCCATGTTGCAGGGAGGGCTCCATCTGGCAGCTTGGGGGTATTGGCCGGGATAAACTGCCGGCCATATATCACAGTTGACACCAAATTGGAGCTTAACCTCAGGGACTATTCCAGAATTTAAATGAGGACATCCCATTCTGAAAGGCCTGGAATCAAAATGAATGATGTATTATGGAGGTGAATGTGACATTATCTCCCTGGGGTTGACTTCCAGAGTGTTCTCCTCATGTCTGCTTTGGTTTCCTCCATGTGTTCTGGTCTTCTTACAGTCCTAGGGCATGTGATATTGGCCCTAGTGTGTGTGTGTGTGTGTTCACTGTGCGAGAGTTTTTCCTACTCTGCATGCAGTGCTTGCTGGTATGGGCTCCAGCTTCTTCACAACCCTGGTCAGGGTAAGTGGGTTTGAAAATGGATGGATGGGTGGATGTTAGATATATGCATTGCTGTCAATATACAGGAGTGGACAAAATAGTAGAAATAACACATGAAAAAGGTGTTTAACTTTCAAGTAACAAAAATTTGAATTGCTAATGCAGCTGCAGAGGTGAGTCATGTGAGGCTGAATGCCAATTAGCAGTATGTGTCAGCTATAACAGAGGCAATTAGCACTTTGATTTGTGAGTTCTCGAAGCGACATGAGACAAATGACAGAGTTGCAAAGAAACCAAAGAGATGGTGTCCAAATTACAGGTGCATCACTCACAAAAAGCTGCAAAATTCATTCATGTGTCAGAAGGAACACTCCCAAAAATAGTGACAGCACATGCTAAATATGTAAAAGCTGCACCAACAAAGAGAAACAGTAGTGTCAAGGCAAAGCTCACTAATGGGAATAGACAGATTTTCACAGAATAGTTGCTTAATGTCACAAAAGTGAAGTCTTGAAAATTACCCAAAAAAAACTTCATCAGCACCTCAGCTTCACAGCTGGAACTTGTGGCAAGGCCACCCCTGCTTGTACTCAAGGCCAACATACAAAAATGTAAGGAGCGCAAAATACAAGAACAACAGGTCATACGGTCTCATGATTTATCCTTAGCTCTAATTTCTACATTCAGATGTTTTACATTTGGAGAAAGTTGAAGGATATCTGTCTGTTGTCAATCTATAATGGTATGGGCAGCAATCTTGTTGAAGTCATTAGATCTGATGATTGGTTACTCTATAAGGTCATATAACATCACACGAAAATCATGGGAGCAGATACCCCTTATGGTGCAAATAATGTCCCCTCATAATGTTCTCGTATTCCAGGATGTTACTGGCTCCCTGCACAGTGCTAAAGTAATTGAGTAATGCTTTTATGAACACCAGGATGACCCAAAAAGTCTTTAATGGCCTCCTCAATTTCCAGATCTAAATATCATTAAACCGTTATGACAAGTTCTAGAATGCAGAGTGTAAAGTAAATTTCCATCTTCAGAACATAATAAATTTGGCAAACAAGTGAAGACCATTCAGTCCATCCAGGCCATTTTTTAGCTAATAGCTAAGCTGTCCCAATATCTCATTCAGATTCTTTTTAAAGGTTGTCAAGCTTTCTGCATCAACTTCATGTCTCTGTTGTTTGCTCCAGATTCCCACAACTCTTTGCATAAAGAAGTGCTTCCTGGCTTCAGTCTGAAATGCACTTCCCCTAATTTCCAGCATAAGCGTTTCTGCTTGTGCAATGGTGTAATATCCAACTACATATAGTCCAGGAGTGGCGGCACGGTGGCGCAGTGGGTAGCGCTGCTGCCTCGCAGTTGGGACACCTGGGGACCTGGGTTCGATTCCCGGTCCTCCCTGCGTGGAGTTTGCATGTTCTCCGCGTGGGTTTCCTCCGGGCGCTCCGGTTTCCTCCCACATTCCAAAGACATGCAGGTTAGGTGGATTGGCGATTCTAAATTGACCCTAGTGTGTGGGTGTGTTTGTGTGTGTCCTGTGGTGGGTTGGCACCCTGCCCAGGATTGTTTCCTGCCTTGTGCCCTGTGTTGGCTGGGATTGGCTCCAGCAGACCCCCGTGACCCTGTGTTCGGATTCAGCGGGTTGGAAAATGGATGGATGGATGGATATAGTCCAGGACTTGTATTATGGTATTTCAGGAAAGGTTGAAGCTGTTCTAAAACCAAAGGTCGACCCAGCTACCTCTTATGTCTGTGATAATTATATAATGTTATGTGTTTCTGTTATTTTGTCCACATCCAGTAAGTCCAAAGTGGATGAAGAGAAATCAGTAATAAATTAAAGTTAAATAAGGTTTGCAGAAGAAGCAGCATCAGCAGTCACTGAATGCCCGTGTTTTTGGGTGCACCTACTTATCCTCCTGTTGGCTCTCACAACAAGACAAATCTGATGAGGCTTTAACTCAGTAAGTTCCCAGAAAGGATGTATCAGCTCCAATGTGTCCCATAACTAAAGTGACCTTCTGGGAAATCTCTGCTCAGACTAGCTGGTTCCGTCTCTTCTCAAAGATCATTGGAGGCCACTGCATTGAACGGAATTGATTGTTGCAATCCTAGAGCCATTTTGAGGTAGCTGCCTTGTTAAACTGAACATGGAAAAGGCTCCTTTGTGGATGAGATGGCTACACTACTGCCAGGGACATACCTGGTGAGCAATGTTTCTCAGATATCCCTTGTCATTTGAATGTTGCTGTGCTCCTATCAAAAGCAAAAGACACAGTGTATACCATCAAGACACACCACACCATTAAACTACTATGACAACCTGGTTGCGTTGACACTTTGGAGTTTGGAGCAATAGGCTCTTAGGGATTTTACCACACCCTGGTCCTCATTTCAGGGTGAATTGACAGGAATCAGGATTTGTTGTGCTTTAAACTTACTCCTTTGTATTGTGGGATGAATATGAGTCACAGCATTGCTTTTGTCTCTCTGCTGGCCTATTCTCCAGGGACAGTGCCTTACCTGAGAGCCACACTTCTAGAAACCAAGGTCACTTCACCAGTACCCTGAAACATGCAGAGTTGTAACTCAGGGACTCCTTAATCTAAATGACCACATGTCTATAATAAGTGGACCTCTTGCAGAAATCGAGACTCATCAGACCAGGCAACATTTTTCTAATCTTCTACTCTCCAGTTTTGGAGAGCCCGTGCGAATTGCAGCCTGAGTTTCCTGTTTTTAGATGACAGGATTAGCACCTGGTATTCTGTTGCTGTAGCCCATCTGCTCCCACATTCAATGTGTTGTACATTCACAAATGTTCTTCTGCATACCTGGGTGGTAACGGGTGGTTATTTGAACTACTGTTGCCTTTCTATCAGTTCAAACCAGTATGACCATTCCTCCCTGACCTCTGGCATCAACAAGGCATTTTCGGCCGGAGACCTGATGCTCACTGGACAGTTTCACTTTTTTTGTGCCATTCTCTTTAAACACATAAGATGGTTGTGCTTGAAAATCCCAATAGATCATCAGTTTCTGAAATACTCAGACCAGCCTGTCTGGCACCAACAACTGTGCCCTGTTCAAGTCACTTAAATCACCTTTCCTCTCCATTCTGATGCTTGGTTTTAACTTCAGTAGGTCATCTTGACAATGTCTATATGCCTAAATGCCTTGAGTTGCTGCCATGTGATTGGCTGATTAGATATTTGTATTAACAAGCAGTTGAGCAGCTGTACCTAATAAAGTGGCCGGTTAGCGTATTATTACTAATTGGGATTGTAGTCCATCTAAAAAGAGCTATTTGTCTCCTTTTTCTGACAACATCATCACCATTGGCTGGAGGTTTTCTGATGCCAACCCATTATCGATACATCTGTGTAATACTGTTATGAGTGAAAACTCCAACAGGGTTGCTGCTTCTGATGCACTTATGCCCATGTCATCTTGTCACCCACTATCATACCACTTAAGTCAGGCATCCTGGAGGGCTACAGTAGCTGTAGTTTTTTTTTCCAACCCAATATCTTAAATCAGAAGCCAATCATTGCTGATAACAGTCTGTGACGTTTAATCATATGACTTTGGTTCTGCCACATCAGGCCATTCTCATGTAGTTGGTTTTTTCTTTCTGTGGATACCATCTAAATGATCTGTGGCCATGAGCAGCTTAATAATTCATAATCCTTCACTTTTTCTCTTTCATTTCTTTCCAAGTAATATGTTATTAAATTTAGTTATTCTTAAAACATTGTGGGTTGCATCATCATTGTTACCTGGAGTCACTGGGTGTTTCAGGATTTTCAGACATCATATATGCTCTTCCTGGTGACCAAACCAGGACTGATCAGTTCCCTGCCTATGCCCCTGCAGCAATCCATGGATCTGCTCTCTTCTTCCGAAGCCATTGTGATGCTTTCTCAGCTACAGTACCTCCATGATGGCAATGATAGCTCTTCTCTTCCTTACTTTGGTAGTACTGAGTGTGGCAGAGATTTTCCTGTAAAACCCCAACACACGCCAGCACAGGCCAACACTTCACTTTTCAGCTTTTAGAAGGACAGTTGCTGATGTGGTCTTCATACTTCGTTCCTCTCAATATAAGCTGTGTACTCGACCATGACAATGTGCCATATTAAATCTGATCAGAACAATATGTCAGGCCAATATGTCAGAGATGTCTCATAGAAATGTGAAGGGAATTTTAATTCTTCTTTCAGATCTACCCTCATTTGCCAGTCCTGGACAGTGTGGTGCAACCCTACAAATCTTTGTGTTCCTGGTGTTGTTGATCTCACTCCTTCTCTGACTAAACAGATGATGCTCTTCCCAGGGATCTTTTTCTGGCCTCTATTAATTGCACTGCAGATTGTGTCTGCTATAGTCTGGAGCACCTGGTCAAGCTGCCACCTTTAGTGACCTTCTGTTAAAACTCTTGAGCAGCAGCTATCAATGAGCTCCAGCTTTCCTTTCTTTGGACAGAGGGGACAGTCTGGTTTCTCCACCACGTCCCAGCTATGTGGATTGGATGGGCTCAGGAGAACATTATAAAGTGCCTGGATTAGGAACATCACACTGTGTAACTCTGCCCGCCACAAGTGATTCCACATGATGTACAGTATGCCCCCATCGCATACTCCTTTCTTGTCCAGGCCCCTTCCTGTTTTAAAATAACTGCTCTGATGGTCCTTTACCCCTGAAAAGCTGCTCCAAACTACCTCTGGATCAGACCATGCTGCTCCTTCCATCTTGCTTCATGATAAATATACACACGAGTGTTAATGAGAACAATTTAGATGGTGAACTGTTGTTTCCTTTGTCATTTGCATCTCATTAATTTTCAACTTTAAATCTGAAAGAAGCAACTAAGTGTCTTGAATCTTAATAAGTGACTAAATTAAAATGAAGTAGTAAATGTGGCTTGTGCAATGATTTTTTTCAGGCAGCAATAAATGAATTCTAATTAAAGATTTGGTTGGAACAAAAACCTGCAACCACTGTGCCCTTTCAGAGCTAAACCTGACCCCTGACTTACACTGCCTATAGACAGTATTAACCCCTTGGATGTTTTCACGTTTTATTGTTATACAACTTTAAATCAGTGGATTTAACTTGCCTATTTTGACACTGATCAACAGAACCGGCTCTTTCATGTCAAAGTTAAAGTAGATTGGTCTGAATTAATTATAGATATTAAACACAAAATAATCGATCACATAAGTATTCACCCCCATTAATATGACACACCTAAATCCTCAGTGGTGCAGCTAAGTCCATCCATCCATTTTCCAACCCGCTGAATCCGAATACAGGGTCACGGGGGTCTGCTGGAGCCAATCCCAGCCAACACAGGGCACAAGGCAGGAAACAATCCTGGGCAGGGTGCCAACCCACCGCAGGACACACACAAACACACCCACACACCAAGCACACACTAGGGCCAATTTAGAATCGCCAATCCACCTAACCTGCATGTCTTTGGACTGTGGGAGGAAACCCACACAGACACGGAGAGAACATGCAAACTCCACACAGGGAGGACCTGGGAAGCGAACCCAGGTCACCAGATCTCCCAACTGCGAGGCAGCAGCGCTACCCACTGCGCCACCGTGCCGCCCACGGTGCAGCTAAGTGGTTTTAGAAATCATATCATTAGTTGCATTAGTTAAACTCTTCCATCTTCTCCATTCTCTGTCTAAGCTGCACATGCAGATGACCGAGCTGCTTTAGATAAAGACCCATATGCACATATCATGCTGTCATTGATTGAGTAGTTACGGTGGGTGTAAAATATTATCAGAGCTTATATGGCTTTTGGGCAACTGAAGAAATAAGGGTTGTACCAAATTTATTCTCATTTCATAAAAAAGCAATCTTACTTCAAAGTAGATATTTACTCTGAATAACATCTTAAATAGGAGGGGAGTGAATACAGCAGCACTGCCCTCTCCTGGTGTTTGGGTTCTCATTCAGTTCCCAGGTTGGATGCCTTCTATGGGGTGTGCATGTTCTCCCTGTGTTTTAACAGTTTTTTTTTTTCAGGGTTGCTTTTACTCTTGTACCCGTTTCCCCAGATATGCTACTACTCTTCACTACCTGCTATGACAAAAGCATCCCTCCAACCATTCCTTTTCTGTACAACCGCTTCTGAAAATAGATGGCTGGATGGAAATTCATTAACAAAGTTGAGATCACATGAAATGATTCTTTATGTTGTGTGCAATTTCTAAACGCACTGGGCAAAGAGTTTTTTTTACGATTTATGTGACTTTTTTCCCCTAGATACAACTCATTGTGGAAGGAGCTATATAAAATTATCAGTTAATCAGACTGAGGCATTGTGGCAAGATTTTAGTAATGCGGCTCTTTCATGAGTTTTCACATTTTCTCCTCAGGTTTGAATTACAAATGTGGTATTGCCTTGGTGTAATCAGTCGGTGCTTTAATTCAGTCAGTTGTCGGACTCGTGGTAAACTCGTGCAGTCGGTGACAGGAGACCCTCTCCCAGATCAAGTCACTACACGGGTTCACTACCCTTCTTGGTTTTCGGCGCGCACTTCCAAAGTGACGTCACGAGTTTGCGAGGGGTTCCTATAGCGTCACAGGGAAGGGGGGCGTCTAGGAAGTGACGCGCTGGGGCGGCCAGTCGGAGGAAGTTTGCGCGGCTCTGCTGAGAGAAAAGTTTCCCTGGAGCGGTTGAGGAGAGGAGGGAGACGTAGAAAGGGAGAACGAGAGGGTTGCCGAAGACAGGAGTGGACTTGGACTGGAAGAGGCTGGACGGGCTTGATCGCAGATAACTCCCCTCTCCCTTATTATCTGTGTGTACTGGTCGGCAGAGGTGCGGAGACTCTGGAGGGGGCAGAGAAACGGCTCGAGTTGGTCCGCCTTTCCCCCCTCCTCCTCCTCCTCTTCCTCCCTTCTCTAAATGGGGAAAGAGCAGGAACTCTTGGAGGCGGCCCGCACCGGCAACCTCGCATCAGTGGAGAAACTGCTGTCTGGGAAGAGACAGTCAACGGGCTTCGGCAGCGCCGAGCGAAGTGGAAGCAGTGGTGGCACTGGAGGGAGCGGCGGAGGAGGAGGAGGCAGCGGTGGGGGCCTTGGGTCCTCCTCACATCCGCTGTCCAGCCTGCTCAGGTGAGGGGGGAAAGGGGGGGGGACAGGTGAGCTGCTGGGTTGTGGACGAGCGAGACTCTGATATGTTTCAGTGTCGGTCAGTTACAGAATGCTTATTTAAACATGAATTCAGCTAAATAAGAATACCGGAGCAACTGCAAGGCTAGCAGCTGTGTGCAGTCTGGCCAAGTTCCGCGAATCACAAAAGAAAGAACAGCCCTAAGTGTGAGGACTTCTTAAGGGGAGAAGTGGACAGCCCATTGCGACGTGGCCTGTCACCGTGAGACCGTCGCGTTTTCTGCATGTGTTACTAAGCAATGTGTGACCAGATTGCAGCTTATATCGACAATACTTTGATAACACCGTGCAGGGATGCAGTCCAGCAGATATTTTAATAACCGTGATATTTATTACATTAAAATGAGGTATTAAGTAATATCTCAGAGTTTGCCCCTATGAGTAAGGTAGCCGATGTGCGTGTGCGTCCAGCAACCCAGCGTCCCATTCTTACGACTGATGGTGCCAATATAGGCTTTATGTTCCCGTACCAGTATAACTAAATACACTAATTAAAGATAAACGGTCAGATCAATTTATTAATTGTGAAATTGCAGAACAGTGGTCATATTTTAGCGTAGCCAAGTTCAAAGGCATTGTCTCCACTCTTCTTTTATTTGGCTACGGGCTGTTGTGCATGCAGCACTTGCAACGACTATCGCACACAGTTCAGCCGCTCAAGTCTCACGTAGTGTTTATACAGCGTTAGAATGTTTCTAAGCAGCTGCCACAATGAAAGGAAAGCCGCACAGTCCTTTCACTTGGATGGCGCTTGATACGGGCAGGTACCCTCGCAGAGGCGCGTCAGCTCCAGGTACGGCGGGCATTGTTAGCGGGGTGTGTCTCCAGAGCGTAGCGATCCGTCACTCGTATTTCAAGGTGCTGACCTGGTGCTTGCTTGTCTGAGAGAGAGACAGCGCGAGACACCGGGTGGGGGAGGGGTGAAACCACATTCCATACATACCCCCCCACGTCTCCCTTTCTCGTCTGCTCCGATGAGACACTATGCGCTTTTATTTAAAGAAACAGTGGCTCGCGATGGGCGAACTCTGCTCGTTCCTCTTTGTTCAGATCGAAAACCTGATCCTCGCCGAACTCATTTGTAGTGCCATTCAGCGCGGCGAATTGTGCTCTTCGCATCCCTCACTGGGAAAGTGGGTTTCAGAATATTTTGGGGGGGGGGGGGGATGTAGGGTTTGCAGACAGGCTGCTTCCTTTTATCCACAACCATTCCAAAATAGATGGCAGATCTTAAGAAATCTTTGTTTCATACAGCGTTCTCAATAGCCAGCACCTTCGTGATCGTGAAGGGAAGATTGCAGTATGGAACCAGACTGACAATCTCATAATATATTGCAGTTTACATTGTAGTGTGAACAGTAGAATTGAGTGAAAAATAAAGTATACATTTCAGTTCAATCGATAGGCAAGAAAGGAAACTTAAAATGGCAAGTAGATGTTTTAGAGCACCTCTTGTTTGTTAACATTTGTGTTCAAGTGCTTAGTGCTGCTGCCTGCTAGGTTTGTGGTTCTGGGTTCAAATCCTGGTTCAGTCACTGGTTTGTGTGGAATTTGCATGCTTGTATTAGGTTAAAGGGTAGCACTGCTGCCTCACAGTTAGGAGACCTGGGTTCCTTTCCTGGGTCCTCCCTGCGTGGCGTTGGCATGTTCTCCCCGTGTCTACGTGGGTTTCCTCCGGGTGCTCCAGTTTCCTCCCACAGTCCAAAGACATGCAGGTTAGATGCACTGGTGATCCTAAATTGTCCCTAGTGTGTGCTTGGTGTGTGTGCCCTGCGGTCGGCTGGCGCCCTGCCCGGGGTTTGTTTCCTGCCTTGCACCCGGTGTTGGCTCCAGCAGACCCCCGTGACCTTGTAGTTAGGATATAGCGGGTTGGATAATGGATGGATGTTAGGTTAATTGTCCTTGGATGGACCCTGAGAAGCACCCCACTGTATTGTGCTTCTAGGATAAATGGATGGGTCTGCGGTGGATCTAGTCACTTTTAAGGAGTTTATGATAAAGTGAAAGACCATTGAGTCTGCTGTTTGAGTTAGGGGATACACACCGTGATGAAGCTGTCAAATGGAAACCTGTTATTTAAAACGTTTTCAGATAGACCGTGCATTGAAAAGTCACCAGTATGGAATATCTTTGTGGTGTTGGCAAAACAAAAAACAGAATTGGTGAGCAGTTGCCAGTGATTTTGGTATCAAAGGAAGATAACAATCAACAATGGATGTCTGCAGACTATCCAACTGACATTTTAGGGATTTTCATCACAATCTCCAGAATGCACTGGGAGAAGGTTTTAGAACTAACTTGCTCACAGGCGAAGTGCATCACAAAATGTGCACTTTAGTCTGGCTTAAAACTTAATGGCCAATTCAGAAAGAAATGAGCGGACGAATCAGAAATGTTCTGAAGTCACTGCGTATGGACCCATAGCCCAGTATGAAGTTGAAGGAAGGGGAAAGCCAACCACTGAGTTTGTTGGGCATGGTGGCAGCACAGGGATCTCATTAAACAAAGGGTCATACTGTAAGTTGCTGATGTTGATGGGTCACAGACTGGAATGTCCCCCAACATTAACCATACACTCATCAACTTTATTTGAAGTGCATTTTCCAAGTGCTTGTGCTTAAGTGAAATTGGTGATTCTGGTGAGGCTGAGCACAAAAGCCTGTTCTTGTTGTATGTTTTAACATTATTGCACATCAACAACAATATTTACTTATACATTTCATACAAATGATGTAGCTCAAAGTGCTTTACAGGATGAAGAACGACAAAAAAGACTAAAAATAAAATTAGGCAATACTAATTAACAGAGTAAAAGTAAGGTCCAATGTGAGGGAGGACAGAAAAAATAATGTGAAATGAATTTATGTAGTTGATGCTTTTTGATTTTATCATTTGATCTGAAAAAGGACATGTTTATAATAAAAATGACATTTCACTGTCCTAATATGCATGCTTTCATAGCTTTTTTTGATAAGGAAATAAGATTGAAGTAGTCATTTCTTTGTTTTTGGCTTCACAGTTCATCCCAACTGATATCTTAGTAAGAAATTGTATTGTTTGTTTAAGCCTCCTGTTTTTGTGTTGAGCCAGTTACTTATGCCTGGCAGTCCAGATTTGCTTTTCTTGTCTACCAGTTATTTATGGCATGTTTTTCCACTGTAAGTAGTTGTCGGACTAGTAGGGGGCAGAAGTGACATCTGGCTCTCTAGTGTTTGCATATTCTTCCTATGTCTATGTGGGATTGTCTTCTGGACACCTTTTTTCTCATGCATCCCAAAAAATGGTTGTTAGTATCTTTTGTGACTCTAAATTGGTTCAGTTGGGTTGTGCCCACCTATGTTTTGTTGGCATCTTATTCTTCCTGCCTTGTGGCCAGTGTTCCCTGGTTAAAATGATTCTGACTATGAATGGACAACTGGTGAGGGGGAGAGCAGTTTGCATGTGTCTGGTTACTTGTAATGTTCATTTTGTATGCTTGGCATGATTTAGACTTGAACACCACATTTTCAGAAACCATTCAAGTGTGCCAGTTGTTCATCAGAACTCCGTTCTTCCTTCATATGAGCAAAACTATCCTAAATCTGACTAAAATTCAGGTTATTGTATAGCCAGTCACTGAATCAGAGTTTAGAAGATCTTAGCATTAGTAGTAAACCATCAACCACCCCCAATCGAAACTGAAACATTCCTATTAATTATATAGATGTTACATTAGAGATCATGCTCTTTTCATTAATAGGCCTTTGGAGTGGGGCAATTGGTATTTCCCGACAGCACTGGGGCATTGTTTAAAATAATTTGAACCTAGACAGAAATATAGGGTACATATTCATATTTGGATACTAAATATTGCTAAATTGCAACATAATTTGAACCTAGACTGAAATATAGGGTACATATTCATATTTGGATACTAAATATTGCTAAATTGCATTTAAGCGTGTTTAATTAGCTGGTAATTACAATCTATATCAGGCTAAGCAATCAGTTCATAACATGATCTTTGAAAGTAGGACACTGTCAGAATTGCAAAATATGTGACCATCTGCACAGAAAGATGAATGTGCCAGTGGAATGGTATGTGGGTAACACACAGTTCATCATTAGGCATTGTACAGGGTAAGGAAATCACAAATGGAGGATCCAAAAGCGTTTTAACAAGGATGGAAAGAAGGGCAAATCTAGCACTGAGTCCACCTCCGACCATGCGCCTATGATCACCAGAGCACTCTATAAAGATTCTTACACTTTTTTCTTATATGGGCATTTGATTATGTCAGCGGTTACTGAGTTCAGTCTTGGGGCTTCTGTGAATTTGAATTTTGATCCCTAGCAATTTCACAAACTGTGCATCACTTTTACTTTTGACTAATGCATTTGGATAGTGAGCTGTCCTTTTTATTCTCTTAGTTAAAGCAAATATCAGTATTTTTGTCATAAATGCTGACAACACTGAATGCTAAAGGACATCAGTGACTTCAGTGCCACATTCACTCGTCTGCTCATTGGTGTTAAACTTCTTTAATGAGCAGACAAGTGAAAATGGCAGTGAAGTAGCTGTTCCTGTTGAGAATTTAAATTTGTTTATACCCATGTCTCTGTTCATTGCAAGTCATCAATATTTGGATACAATGAGATGAGCAGTATGAATTAAAGAAATAACAAATAAACATAAGCATTTAAATCTATGGCCAAGAATGGAAATACAGTATTTCTTGGCCAGACAAATAAGAAATGAGATCAATTAAAAGAATTAAGAATGATTTACTGATTGTCATATTGGATTGAACTTAAAAATAACATGTTAAGTTTGTAATACGACTTGGGGATGTTTGAGATTAATTAGAGCAGATATGCTTTCTAGCTTGTTTGCAGACCCCCCCCCCCCCAAAGCTACCTCCTAATGCTTACATTGTAGTGTTCATGTAAATTGTTTTAAATTATATGTATATGTTTTCAGTGAAAAGATGGTTCTATGCTCAGGTCTGCTGCCTCATAGATCCAGGTTACTGGGTCCTTATCCTGTCTATGTGGAGTTTACACGTTCTGTGTGTACACTTGTAGATTTTCCAAGTCTCCAAAGATATGCATGTTAGTTACTTGTTGATTCCAAATTGTCGCTGTGCAAGTGGGTACTGTGATGAACTACTAGTAGAACCGTTTTCCATGATTAGTTCCTCTCTTGTATGTACAGTTGCCACTGCTGGCAGGATAGGCTCTTCCCTTAATAACGCAGAAATGTGTTATGTGTATGGTATTTATGTCAATTGGAGCTATTCTCCCAGGTATTTATGTGGACTTTATTCTAGGTACTCCAGGTTTCCCTCCACTTGCCCAAATATGTGTGTGTGTCAGGTTACGATTTTTCAGGTGGCTTTGTGCAGCTGTGCCCTGTGAGTGGTAAACCATCCAGTGTGCGCACTTCCCTTGTGGCCCATGCTTCTGGGAAAGGCCTCAGCCTACAGGCAGCCCTGAATTGAATTAAGCAGATTTGAGAATGTTACGATTATTATTGCAGTTTTTTTTTCTTTTTCTTTGTGGCACAGTCATGCAGCCCTGGGTTTTGTGTTCTCTCTAAGACAATGTCGGTGTGGAGTTTGCCCGTTCTCCTCATGCCTTTGTTGGTTTTTTTTTTTTTAATCCATATACACACATTTCCCTCCCAGTTGTGTTTCCTGTGCTGCTTGGAACTTGCAAGTCTTTAGAGTTTTCATTGTATTTTGTACACGTGACAATACTATTGCTATTACTACAGCATTCTCAAGGCATGCAGGTTAGGGTCACTGGTAATTCTAAATTGACCCTGTTTGAGTGTGGGTGGGTGCACAAGTGTGCTTAATAGTGGGCTGGCACCCTGTCCAGAGTTGGTTTCTTCTTTGCGTCAAATGCTCCCAATAAGGGCTTTGCTCCCTTAACACAGCCCAGAGCTCGATTTAAGTAGGTGGATAAAGAATGGGTGATTCTTTTGAAGACTCCACCGAATGACCGTTAAACATGTGAAACTGAGCTTCCATCAACTCACAAAAGTAATTTTACACATTCCAAAATATAAGAAAAAAAACAAGGCTTTGTCCTACAAGCAGAGTCTTGAATATGGATGGTATTGTGTGTGAGGCGGCATCACTGTGACATCTGAGACATGTTTGTGTCCATCCCTAGGGAAGGCATCTCTTTGCCGTTTCAGCCTCTGTGGCCAAGCAGCTATGGGACAGGCCTGCAGACCACAAGGTTGCACTTTAGATCTCAGCCAAGCGTGATTCACAGGCTGAAGATTAACACTTCTGAGTGCTGGTTGCATTTCGTATCATTTTGCTTCTACACCTGCGTCACACAGTAGCTATTTAATATGGTGTTACAGAAGGGCTATGTCATTGTGTAAAAGACGAGAATAGGCAAAGGTTATTTCCATACTAAAAAAAGAAAACGTGAAGAACATTAGAGTCTGACCCCTACTAAAATATAGTGGCATGGGAATAAATTTGACCTAAATTTTTGTTTAGCATGGCATTAATTCACAATATAAAATACAGATATATCAATGCTTGTAAAGTGTTTTTGGGTGGCGATCAGCTCATTTAAGGCAGCTGAAACGTTTAGAAGAGGTGAAGATATGCTCTAGAGAGGAGAGGAATGAAGGTCAGTAGACAGAATACATGTGTGTAAATGAGAGGGAGGTCAGTGGAATGGTGAGGATGCAGGGAGTAGAGTTGACGAAGGTGGATGAGTTTAAATACTTGGGATCAACAGTACAGAGTAATGGGGTTTGTGAAAGAGAGGTGAAGAAGAGAGTGCAGGCAGGGTGGAATGGGTGGAGAAGAGTGTCAGGAGTGATTTGTGATAGACGGGTATCAGCAAGAGTGAAAGGGAAGGTCTGCAGGATGGTAGAGAGACCAGCTATGTTATATGGGTTGGAGACGGTGGCACTGACCAGAAAGCAGGAGACAGAGCTGGAGGTGGCAGAGTTAAAGATGCTAAGATTTCCATTGGGTGTGATGAGGATACATAGGATTAGAAATGAGGACATTAGAGGGTTGGATCAAGTTGGACGGTTGGGAGACAGGCAGAGAGGCGAGATTGCGTTGGTTTGGACATGTGCAGAGGAGAGATGCTGAGTATCTTGGGAGAAGAATGCTAAGGATAGAGCTGCCAGGGAAGAGGAAAAGAGGAAGGCCTAAGAGAAGGTTTATGGATGTGGTGAGAGAGGACATGCAGGTGATGGGTGTAACAGAACAAGATGCTGAGGACAGAAAGATATGGAAGATGATAATCTGCTGTGGCGACCCCTAACAGGAGCAGCCGGAAGAAGAAGAAGAAGAAACGTTTAGAAGATTGCAAGTGTTTCCATCCTGACAGGCTAAGGACAGAGGCAAAGGTGAAACAAGTGGCAGTAAGCTTTCAAGTCCTGTGTCTCAGGGCCCATCCACGCTACCACATTTTCATTTAAAAACACTGACATTTGTCTGTTTTTGCCTTTCACCCACACTTTCCTGACATCATCAGCCAACTAAAATGAATAGTTTTGGAAACTCTGTTCAGAACCTGAGACTTTTGAAAACGCCAGCAAAGTGTTTTAATGTGGACAGGTTGAAATGAAGATTTCTAAAAATGCAAATTTCATTACGCTCTGGTTGGTTTGTGCTTATTTCATGACTCATCCCTGATTGGAACCTGCAAATGACAACTTCTCATTGCCTGATTGGTCATCCATCACAGAAGAAAAACATAATTCCGCATAGAAAAATTGCTTGCTTATTATATATTGTGTTTTACTGCAGTCACTGCATAATGAATTTTGGGAAAATTTAATGGTGACATCAAAAAAATCGACTGCTCACATTATAAGACGGCCACCTGAAATTTCTGACATGACAGAAATTCCACCCGTAGTGCATCAACCCAATTGTGAGAGCAATTGGGAATCACAGCTACTCTCGTACTGCATGTGACATGATGGCCGATGAAGCTAAAATTTGGGCCGACTCAGAAAATCAGCAAGCAACTGCAAATTGGCCTTAAAATCATACCAAAAATGTGGTATACTCCATGTTTTAAGCATCTATGCTGCACACATGCCCAGTGCAGGCAGACAATTAAGTCATAAGCGTTTTCTGTTGTTTTAATATGAATGAAAATGCTTCTGTAGATGATGTGAAAATGCTAGTGTTTGTTGTAAAGGAACGCTTTTAAATGAAAACATAGTAGTGTGGATGTAGGCTTAGCCCCTATACCACTTTGCCTGCCTGAGTTTTGACCAATTTAAATTTGAGTTGGGGTGGTGATAACTTAAAGGCACCATATCAACACCCAACTGAAAGCAGGGCAGGTGCCCACTCACATCTATAATCTCTCCCACTAGGTAGATTTAGAGTCGCCAAATCAGCCTAAACTGCATGTCTTTATGGCTCAGGAGAAAATGAGAGTACTGCCGGAATACCCATGAGGAGAACACGCAAGCTGCATAGAAACAGCATAAATGCTATGATTCGAACTCGGGTTTCTGGATTAGTGAGGCTGATTGATCACTTCTGTACTGTGCCACCATCCTATCAGTCTGTCACTATTTGATATAGTGCCAATACACAGCATGTACTGCTGTCAGGGGCCTACATAAGGAAAACTAGTCTTAAAGTCAATATGCCAAATGAGCAGTACAGTACGGAAACTAAAGATTTTTTATTTTTCAGGTTTTAGTTCACTCTTAATGGAATTACATAACATGATTGATTGCAAAGATCTTGTCTGTGTTTGTAAGGCCGGTATTGTTAGGCTTGCTCCTGGTAATGGCTATAGTCTTCCTTTCTGCCTAGTCTTACAATCAGAAGCTGCATTTCACTCATGGATGAACCCTTTCCCTTTTTTTTGTAGTAGTAGTAATATTGTCACATGCACAGATTACAGTGAAAATTCTTTCATGCATGTCCAACCAACATGCAATACATCACATCAATCCGGTGTCTTGATTGGAAAAAAAGAATATTAAAATCAAGAATTTATTTTAGTTAAAAGAAAAAACAAATCATCATACTCCTTACCTGGTTTCTGTGTTCTTATTAACTCACACCTAATGGAAATAACCCTGAGAAAAAAACTCTAGTAAAGATAATGCATACGCGTGTAACGGTTTCAACTTAACACCATATGATGCTTGATGATTGCAAATGAAAAATTCCTAAAATGGACTCCATGAGTATACAAGTGTTAACATTCACACATGCACTGCTTGTTTGGTTCATCTTGATAGATTAGTGTGATTTTATTTTATTTTTTTTCTTTCTGTTTTTTCTCTTTTCACTTATATAGTACCTATAAATTATTATGCCCATGGACACTTTTATGATTTATTATTATACAACATTGATTGACAGTGGATTTTTTTTACATTGAGAAAAAGACTCTTTAATGTCAAAGTGAAATACCTCTGAAAAGTGATCTAAAAACCTTCCTAAGTGATCATATACAGTAAGTACTCACATCTCTTCACGTAATTATTCAGCAGATGCCCCCTTTGGCAGCCATGACAGCCTTTTATCCAAGTCTCTCTTAGCTTTGCACCTCTGAACACTGCATTATTTTCCTCCTCCTTCTTCTTTCCTAAACTTCTCCAGCTCTAAGGTTTCTGTGTGGGTTGGTTTCTCTGTAAGGGCTTGTGAGCAAACAAACTTTGGCCAGAAATTCTGAGTTGGATTGAGATCTAGACTCAAACTTGGCCACTCCATGACATTACCTTTGTTGTTTTTAAGTTATTCTTTTGTCACTTTAGTTTTATGCTTGGAGTTGTTGTCTTTCTGGAAAGCAAATCTTCTTCCAAGGTATAGGTTTCTTACAGACTGCATCAAGTTTTTCTTCTAGATCTCCCCATGTTTTGCTGCATTTATTTTAACCTCACAAGCCTCAAAGGGTCTGCTGCAGAAAAAACATCCTAACACTACCATGCTTCATGGTGGGATGGTGTGTTTTTGATAATGTGTGGTGTTCAAACATGGCGTATTAATCTAATAGATAGATAGATACTTTATTAATCTCAATGGGAAATTCACATTCTCCAGCAGCAGCATACTGATACAATAAATGGACAAAAAGGTCAATTTTTGTCTCATCAGGCTACTTGACTTTCTTGCAGCCCACTTCAGACTCTTGTGCCTTCTGGTAAACTCGCAGCAGTTGTTGTCTGCTCAGTCTATCAGATCTCTTCTACTGTAGCTTGTGACTCCTTCAGTAATCCTGTTCTTGCACAATCGCTCTGTTTTTGTGGTTGGCTGGTCTAGGCAGATTTACAGCTCTGCCACACTTTTTCCATTTCTTGGAGATTGACTTAACCGGACTCCAAGGCATGTTCAGTGACTTGAATATTTTCTTTTATCCATCTTCTGGCTTTTGCTTTTCAATTACCTTTTAACAGATTTGTTTAGAGTGTTCTTTTGTCTTTACTGTGTAGGTTCGGCCGTGATACTGAGTCGCCACAAGTTAGACCTTCCAGATAAGGTGCATTCATACTGTGCTGAATTGAAACCCCCTGACTACAGACCGGTGATTTGTATTTAACTAATTGTGTGGTTTCTAAAACCACTTGACTGCACCAGTGGTGATTTAGGTGTGTCACATTAAAGGGGGTAAATACTTATGTAAAAAGTTATTTTGTGTTTTATATTTGTAATTTATTTAAACCACTTTGCAGGGATCTTTTCTCACTTTGACATTAAAGTGACTTTTGTTTCTGTTGATCAATGTCACAAAAGCCAAATTAAGTCCACTGTAACTCAGTGTTGTTGAACACTAAAATGTGAAAACTTCCAAAGGGGTAAATACTTTTTATAGGCACTGTATTGGGGCGATTTGATTTGATTGAATTTTGGCATCACTGATTCTTTGGTTCCTTTATCATCCTACCTTTGTGGTGTTTCTGTGTTCATCTTCTTATTTTTTATTTTCCCTCACACCTCAAAGATGTACATGTTAGGTTAAATGAGCACCTTACATTGAATTAGCATGGCTATGTGAGCAAGTGTGTTCAGTGGTGGATTGGCAGACCTTCTGGGATTGTTCCTGCCTTACACCCAGTGCTGTCAGTATAGGCACTGGCTTCCTATTAAAACAGATGGAGGAGATGTTTTAAGTCTCCTCATTTTGAGTAGCACAGCTTATTTCTATTAGCGTCCTTTAAAGCAACAAATCTGTGATGATCAGATAGTGGTGTGAATGTCAGATTGTTAATCTGTGGGTATTATAAAATCTGAGCACTAGGATTAAAAAGTGATGGGGCCAGGACTGGGTGTCAGTTTATTGGGCATATGCATGAACGGGGCCAGTTTAGAGTACACTTAGTGTTAACACACATTTTTAGGAAAACTCAAAGCAAAACCCACATAGAAATAGGGTGAATCTGGAGATGGTGCCACCAGACCTGGGATTTGAACCTGGAATTCAAGAGCTGTGAGGCAGCTACCCTAACTACTGTGTGTTGGTGAGTGTAGTCATGTAATCACTAATGCTATGCAAGTCTGTGTTATATTTTCCATCCATCAAATAACCCAACAAGGTAATTAGACAGTATGTGGCGACTCCAGCAGATTTGGGTACAAGGTAAGGACTAACCATGAATGGGATGCCAATCCATCACAGTACACACTAATGGATGTACCAGCATGCATAGGAATGTTTATAGGGCACATCGAAAGACACCAGACATTCAAAATTTGACTCGCCAGATCCTTTTAAAATTCGCAATCGACAAAAAAGGAATAGAGTAAAAGCAAAAAAAAACCATCACAAACTCAGATGTTTCCACCACAACTGGCACACATTCAATGTGCCAACCTCTGCTATACCATTACCCACATGGGTTACTTTTTAAGTTACAAAAAGCTACATAAATACTATTGCTAGCTGCAGACATTGTCATTTCAACATTGGTCTGCTTTTCTTTTGAGTCAGTCAGTTCTTAACACTACACAGAGTGTGCCATCACAAGGCACTTTGTAAAGCCAACAACAAGCAATAACAGGTCATTCAGAACAGAGTAACATTAGGTGGCACTGCCTAGTAGCCAAAACAGCACAAAAATAAATGTGTAAATGTGGGCATAGTGCTGATGTGCAGGCTTAGATTCACACTTCCCGGTTTGGTCATTGGAAATGTGGAGATGCCTGGCCACATAAACCAAGGCTTCAGTAAGTAAAACTCCTGGTTGTTTCTTTTAGTCACCTCTTATATAAACGGTGGTTTGTTATTGGCCAGTTGTTGGGTCGTTGTTGCTCCATGTGTATCCAGTCTATCCACATGTCATTGGGGTGTTATGTTGGCGTCGCTTCAGAGTCCTGCTTTTAAATCCTGTCACTGTCTGTGTGGAGTTTACATGTTCTCCTTATGTCTCTGTGGGTTTTCTTCTGTGCACTCCAGCTTTCCACACCCTCCTAGATTTGTGTGATTACTTGCAATTCACATTTTGCTCGGTGTGAGTGATTTTTGCCTTGTGATGCACTGGCATCCAGTTTTGGTTCCCTACCGGTGCTGCCAAACTTGAACTGAATATATGAATTAGGATATGAGTGGATTAAATATACAGTAATTATTCATTTGTGTCATAATCCAACAAGGGCCCCGGTTGAGGCAGGTTGTGCCTGCAGAACTTCTCGTTATCTTTACCTTGGTAATGGACAAGTGGCATGTCAAAATCCAATATCTTTTCTGCTTTATTTTGGTATAGCAAACTTTGATTGGTGAGGATGTAGCTGATAGGAAACTTCATAAGTGTTTTTGTGTTTTGCCGCCGATCGAATTATAGCTTAGACACACTGGCTATCCCAAGCTGGTGTTTGGTGTCCTTGACTCCTCATTCTGTGGATAGGCACTGATGGAATGAGCCATTGCTAGCTGTGGAGCTAAAAACTGTAGGCCTTTTTCGAAAATGATGGGAAACTTTCACATGGTGGCATATATTTATACATTGCACAAAAATTAAACTCATTGCCTTTATTTAATCACCAAGCTGAGATTAGACACTGGGGAAAGTTTAGGTTGGTGGGACCTTCTCTACTTGTCTTGAACACCTAGACTTTCACCGTGCTGCTGCACATGTATTCATACTATTCATTTTGGAGAGTGTGCATTGGTGATTCTTTAGAGCTGCCTGGCTTGGTGCATTTTTTTTGTAAAGTTTTTCTTTAAAAGCCTGCTTGTCCATGCTGGCTTTGGATTTCCTGCTGAGATGTCAGTCAGTTCTGCTGTAGTTCATTGTCAGATGGCTCTTCCCTGGTGTGCTGTGACCTCTCCCTTGTGCCCTTTGTGGTGACTGGGTGCTTTAGGCCTGTAGCTTGCACCCAGGAGCACGTTTGAACTTGCAGTTGGCAGGATGTTTTGTGAGCATTGTGTCTGGCCTAGTTGGAATGCTTTGTGGCGTGTCTTCATCCTGGTAGTTTGGAAGAGATAAAGTCAGACAGCAGCTGGTTCCACTCTTATAAAGTTACATAGGTATGGATGGACACCTCCTCCTGGCTAGTATGATATAGTGGCTAAAGGACTAGAGTCACAAACTTAAAGTTGCTTGCTCAGTTCCCTCCTTTACTTCACTTTGTGTCAGTGTCAGCAAGCTGTTTAACAGGCCTGTTTTCCAAATATCTGTAACACGTCCTGACCTAATAGAATCGCCTTAGATAAAGGTGTCAGCAAAATAGAAAATAATCTTCTGTTTAGAAGGGATATATGACTCATTACAGATACATAAACCTCCCGTGTTTGGTGCTTCTTTTCCAGTTGATTCAATTTCTGGACAAGGGTTGCAATAAATAAACTTGACCATCTTGCATTTACAGTATCTACCCACTTATTTTCTTAATCCACTACTGAGTGAATGGGAGCTAGAATCTATTCTGGCAGGAACCAGCCGTGGATGGGTTGCCAGTGCACCACAGGAAAACTCACTTCTAATTAAAAAGAGTCATCCTTTAACGTGATCTGGGCATCTTTATAATATTGAACACCTTCAGAACTGACAAACCAGTGATCAAGCCAGGGTTTAAACTTTATTTAAACTTTGTTAGGTAGCAGTGTTAACCACTTTGCCATACACACACACACTCAGAAGTATAATTCGGCTCCTTCTTTATTACTTGGCAAGGTAAACAAGGCATGAAAGTGCATGATGACTCAGGTGCTAACTTGTCAGGTGGCTTCTGCCTCTTTAAGCCTTATCAGCTGGGTGCCAGGATGAAGCTCTGCCCACCTTGACCTGTGACTTGCTAAGCTGCTTATTGTTTGCTTATCATGAAGCTGCTGGTGGGGAGCGCTTGGTCCCTGTTGATCATTGGCATATCATGAGGCAATACGGTTGTGTAAAAAAAGCCGCATTTTATTGCATTATGACTCATCTCGGTTGGTAATGTCTGGTACTGGGAAGAGGACTTTTGCAGTCCAGGCAGGACAGGAATGTTGCATTGCATGATGCAGATGACCACTTATGGTGGTTACACGATTCAAATGCCAAGTATACCAGAAGGATACTTGATGCTTGTTTCCAAGCACACAGAGTGCACACAACCTGATACCATCTGTACATTCCCATTCTTGGACAGGTTCGCCAGCTCACACTCCTCCTCCTCCTCATTGCTCAGTTTCCTTTGTATTATAGCAATTGCAAGAATGTGCTGCTGGAGTGTTCTGAGTGTCTCTTCTGCCAGATCACCTTCTGAATGGTTGAAGTCCATTGTGATTGCTGTGAGTAGCTGGGTTAACAGCAGAGGCATTATATTGTACACCACATGGATGCATGTCCATTCTCCGCTGTCGACTTACTGCATGACACTCGGTAGGTCAAGTATAAATTTACATGCAGTACTATGCAAAAGGCTTACATCACCTAAGAAATTATTTTTAAAGGTAGTTCTCTGAACAGTAAGAGGTTATTTCCTTGTGAAAAAAATTATAACACATGAGAGAATAAACAACTTACTGTACCTGGGCAGTAAAATTCATGTCCCTGGTGACTCTTTCTATGTAGTCTGTAGACGGATTGGGAGAGCATGGTGGGTGGTCATGAGGTCGCTGGAAAGGGTGTGTGGCGCTCCCGATATCTACGCAAAAAGAAGAAGGTCCAAGTCTTTAGAGTCCTGGTGCTTCCTGTCTTGCTATATGGTTGCGAGACATGGACGCTATCCAGTGACCTGAGATGAAGACTGGACTCCTTTGGTACTGTGTCTCTCTAGAGAATCCTTGGGTACCGTTGGTTTGACTTTGTGTCAAATGAGCGGTTGTTCATGGAGTCCCAAATGAGGCACATTACCTGCATTGTGAGGGAGCGTCAGTTACTGCACTATGGCCATGTGGTGCGTTTCCCTGAGTGTGATCCAACTTGCAGGATTCTCACTGTTGAGGACCCGAGTGGCTGGACCAGGCCAAGGGACACCCATGTAACACCTGGCTGTGGCAGATAGAGGGTCATTTTCAGAGGATGGGACTGGACCGCGTGTCTGCCTGGGGGTGTTGCCAACCAGGATCCCAAGCTGTTTTGTTGTGTGGTGGGTGAGGCGACGTGTTGTGACCTGACCTGAGAATAAACAAAATAAAACATTGATGCAATAAAAAGGAACAAGAATATCTGGAGTTTTTAGAACAACTTATTATCTTTGTGACATCCCATACAAACCAACGCCATTCACTTTGTTATCCTGCAAATCATTTTTTAAGAAGTCATGTGGTAAATTCTTCCAAGGTTAAATAATGGTGCACCCTAATGAAGTCTTCCCATAACACCAAACTAGTTATAAAAATATAAAATAGTTACTGGAGTGGAGGAGTCCATGGAAGGGTGTGTAAGATGTCTGCTTGGGTGAGACCTGGATGCCACACATGTAGCATGGTGGACTTTCTCATTGCATGACGCTGCTTTTAATTGCTTTAACTTGATTCCAGGAAACTAATTTGAATTGAAAAGGAAAGCAAATGTTTATGAAAGTTAGAAATATTTCCCTGGCTTGTCAGCGGTGCCTCCATCTCTCCCACATCTGAGCCAAATACCTTGTGCGAATTGGAACTTGCTGCCAGATGACAGCAGAGCCGAACAGAAACCAGTTTTTCCAGACCCTTGCAGCTTTGGCTCTTAAGTAGCTTCTCAGTTTTGCTTGCCTCAGTTTTTAAGGAACTAGAATCGCACTTGTTGTTTTCGATAGATGGCATTAGTTACTGGCCACACAGCATTGCTGGAGGCTACTTGGCTGCCCTTGCCTGCTTCACTTAGTGTCTGATAATTATTTGCTATACCTAAAGCATCATGGAGCAGTCGTTGGTGCTACTGCCTCACAGATCTAATGTCCTGGGTTCAAATCATATACCCATCCATTGTCTTTGTGAAAGTGGAATTTTCTTCTGCCCATTGCTAAGAAGATGCCAGTGTTGCACCATCATCTACCCTTACTGCCTTTTTAGCATTTGTTTAATGTAAGTCAGTATTGAAATCCTAAAGGTATAATTAATATTCCTTTCGCCCACAATTAGTCCTTTGTACTTTTTCTGTTTTAAACAATGCTTTCCAATTTGTCCAGTTTTAGATTGCACATGTTTTTTTGAACTGCTGTTGTTACCTCCTTAGTTTTTGCTGTCCTTCCAGTCTTGGTGTTGTCTGAATTTTGCTTGTTTATTTATATATCTCGAAATCTGTTTAAATTAGTACAAATGACAGAATAGGCCCCTGAGGGACTCCATTGATGACCCCGAAACACATAAAGCATTCACCTCTTATTTGTACTTTTGCCTCCTGATGATTAACCAACTTGAAATCCAGTTTTGATAGTTACCCTTGAGGGGCAATAATGTCAGGTTTAAAATTAATTTCTAATTAAGCAGTAGTGCTGGAACAAAAAACCTTCAGCCACTGCAGCCCTCCAGGACTGATGTTTCCTACCCCTGGTTTAAGAAACACTGAATGAGATGAAGTTCAGCTGTGTAAGACCTTTTAGATGCCTAATGTATACCAAGTGGTGTCAGAGTTCAGATTCCTTTAACTCATTGGGTGCATGCCAGTGTGGAGAGCTCGCACCCACAGCCCTTGTGCTCTTTAATTGTGATGTGTTATCTTCACTTTGTTTCATGTTAGATGAGAAAATAATGCTGACTAAAAAGTAAACAGTAAAACTTGTGTGATATTAGGTGTATTGTTCTATTTAACATCTTTTATGTTTTATAACTACTGTACCTTCAGTATTTTTATACACTTTTGTTTACTAGAGATTGTAATGGTTAAATGAAAAACAGAACTCAAGTGAGGGTGGTAGTGAATCAGGGGTGTTGGCATAGTCCCCTAAAAAGCCAAAAAAAGAAAGATAAACGTTGCAGAACTTTAGTTCAGCTGTACCATAATTTGGATATCTGTAATGGTTAGAACAGTCTAACTGGTTACCTCTTATTGTTCAAAGTGACAGTGAGAATACTGACAGTGCCTTCATCTGGTTACCTTGTTGAGCAGGTATTCACAAATAAGTGATTAAGCTTAATTTTCTGCAAGTACAATGGGGTTGTTGAGATATTTAGCAAAACAATAAAAATGCAAAATAATGTAAAATGAGAGTTGATGATCTACATATACAGTACTGTGAACGGCTCAGTGCCATAGCAGTAGGTGCCTAACAGCAAGGAGACCAGGGTTCCTGTCCCAGGTCCTCCCTGCCTGAAGTTTGCATGTTAGCTGCATGAGTTTCCTCCATCAAGCCAAAGACATGTAGGTTAGGTGGACTGGCAGTACTAAACTGACCCAAGTGTGTGTGTGTGTGTTGACCCTGCCATGGACTGGTGCCCTGTCCTGAATACAATGAGGACTGATCATTTATGTTAGGTAGAATGCCTAGAGGGGGGCTGGGCGGTCTCGTGGCCTAGGACCCCTGCAGATTTTATTTTTTCTCCAGCCGTGTTTGTTTTTTCTGTCCTCTCTGGCCATCAGACCTTACTTTTATTCTATATTAATTACTTTGTCTTTTTTCTCTTTCTTCATCATGTAAAGCACTTTGAGCTGCATTATTTGTATGAAAATGTGCTATATAAATAAATGTTGTTGTTCTTGCCTTGCACCCTATGCTTGCTGGGATATGTTCCAGCTACCCGATCACCCTACTCAGGGTAATGTCGGTTTGGAGAATAGATGGAGTGATACTCTGAAGTGACATAGTCTTTCAAAATGTACTCGCTTTAAATACTGTGTATATTATATATATATATATATATATTAGACACAGTGCACTTATGATGAAAACTGATAGTGTGTGTGCATATACAGTATATGTTACATCAAAGGAAAAACAAATATTTTATATACGATTCACTGCTATTTCTTATTAATGTTTTTCTCAGAGAATGTCTGTTATTAATTTAGATGTTATTATATGTCACACGTTAGTATAATTAGATTAATTGAAGATAGTGTTGAAAATGTAATCACTTTTTCACTTAAGATTTCTGAACTATGACTTGACTTTCTTGGGTGTAATCATCATAGCTTGAGACTTGACCTGAAATGTGAAGGTCAGGACTTGAAGATTGCTTGAGACTTGCAAATATAGGATTTAATCCTATCTCAGAGAAAAGGCAAATTATGCACTATAGCCAAGCCACGGTAAAACATTGAATTACAATATATCTCTCTATTATATAAAATCTTTTGACAAGACTTTTTAGGAGACTAGACTTTTTGGAAAAGATTTTTTCAAGTCCCGCGAGACAGGAATATTGCTATGATATTTTTAAAAGTCACACCCTCCCAGCAACCATTTTCAAACAATACCACGGTCCTCTCACCTCTCAGCCTTGTGAATGCTTTTGTCAGACACACTTCCTGTGCTCTCAGCTCTTATACATTTTCACGTTTTCCTCACTTTAAGTTCACAATTAAAGAAGACGTATTATGTCCAAATCTTATTGAAGAATTTCATCACGAAGGGTTATCAACAGAAAAAATGAGTACATGGGCAATCCTAGCACCTAGAAACGATGAAGTCAAACGAATTTACACCAAAAATGACAATTGGTAACACGGCAAAATAGTTAAATGCGTATCAATAGACTATGCTGAAACAGTTGGTGGTGATCGTGCGGAAGATGAAAACAACTTACAATATCACAAAGAATATCTTCAACCGTTACCACTGTCTGGTTTTCCACCGCACAAATTACTGTAGAAAGAAGGATGTATTCAAGAAAGGTAATGTAGTACATCTTCCTCAGATTACATTAGATAACAAAGGAGATCTTGATATGCCATTCGCATTAAAATGTTAACTATTTCCCGTTAGAATAGCTTTTGCAAAGGCAATTAACAAAATCTCAGAGCTAAACATTTGAAAAAGTCATTTTATTTTATAGAGAGAAAGAAACTACCGGTAAATTCACTCAAGGGCAGTTATATGTCGCGTAGATGCAAATGTAGCACTTCACATGAAAATTAAAATCTGTTTAAATTGTACATCTGCATCCCCATATGTGAGCAGCAGAGCCACAAAGAGGCTAGTGTGTAGCACTGGACAGGGGGTTGGCGAGCAAAGTCCTAGCATATGGTGTAACTTTTAATATGCAGTTATAGACTGATGTGCCGTATTTTGATTTAATGGACAGTGCCGTTAATAGATTGTCAAATTGCATCTTGCTAGAACTTAAAAGCATTACCTATGCTGTAAGCATATTTTAGTATTTGCCTTGTACACGTTTTTTTTTTTCCTTTTTTGGCCTCTTTCCCTGTCATAAATATACTCAAGATATGGCTTTATGGTTGTTATTGCGTTGGAAATGAGGCCAGATGGTGGTCCCAAAGGACTTTTTTAATATTTATGTTAAATGTTTTCATCTATAATGAAGAATGCATTAATTTATGATATGCAAGTAGTCTATGTTGGCATGGCAGCACAGTGTTTTTTCACTGCTGCCATGTCTTGTTGAATCCTGGTTTCAGATCCTGAGCTGGCGTTTGCATGCTCTTCTCGGTATCCTCCAAGTAATAATGCTAACCCCGTGATCTTAATGGACTG
Source organism: Erpetoichthys calabaricus (assembly GCF_900747795.2). Taxonomy (NCBI): domain Eukaryota; kingdom Metazoa; phylum Chordata; class Cladistia; order Polypteriformes; family Polypteridae; genus Erpetoichthys; species Erpetoichthys calabaricus. Next base: position 85,178,634 of record NC_041396.2, read on the forward strand.
AAGGATATTAGTTTGATTATAAGTTGCTCATATTCTTCATCTTCAACTCTTCATACAATACTTGGTGACACATTTGGTATAACTTTATCAGTCTGGCCTGTTAACAGCTGGCTGGATTAAAAAGTTCTATAGTGATTGGTGACAGCTAATGTGACCTGAGGGGCTGATTGAAAAATTCAGTAAGATGCCTTCATTTTGTCTGTTTTATTTTTCCACACTAGTTGACTGCTAGAAGTAAATTTCCAAAAAAAATATAATGATAGTTTAATTGTAAAATCAGAGTAAAATACTTAGCGTCCACAATGCAGGAGCAGTTAAATGGCCAGCTATCCATGTCACCTTGTTTTTTAACCCATTTAAGTCTCATCATGTTTTAGGATTCTGCCCCCATCAACCCTGCATTAGAACAGCAAGGCTTGCAACATTCAGCTCACTTCACTTGACTGTCCTCATGCCTCACAGTACTATTTAAGAACAAGGTAGTCGTGCCCGTCAAGGACGGGCTGCAGGCGACTTTTATCAGTGTTGCAGGGTAAAAGTCATTAAGTGCAAAATTATTTGTATCATGATTAAATTTAGTAATAAAATGTTTTTTGTTATTTGTGCCACACGATGAATCGGGATTCGAACCCAGGCGGACAGTAGGTGGTGTTAGGTCCTAACTTTGTTCCGGCATCCGGGATCAAACCACCAACCAAGGGTAGTGTGCACTCTACCACCTGAGCTGTATGGATCTTAGTTCCAAGGCAATAATAAACATAATGAAAGTTGTTTCTAGTTTAAGTCATGTATGAAAGTGTTACATGCCATAAAATGAACGACTTATCTTTATCAAAATAAAATTATGAATCATTAACACAATCAATGCATACTTAACGAATACGTAAACTATGTTTATTCAAGTATTTAAGTGGATATCCCTGGGTACACTATATTATTGATGCAAAGACCATCTTGATCCTCGTGGCAATCTTTTCAAACTAAGAGCTTGATCTTCTTTCTTGAAGTTGCTCGAGATAAGGCAACATACAGTGTTTCTTCGAAGATGAGCTTGAATTTCAGACGCATTTGCTCGACTTTCTCGAGTTCGAATGCGATCTTGTTGACGCCTTGAATTTGCATCTTCCTCGTTTTCATGAAGTCTATTTTCTCGTAGTCTTTGTCGCTCTTGCTCTCTTCTTTCGACAATTTCACCATTCAGTTGCATTTAAACGATTCTCTCGTTGTCATAAACGTTCTTGTTCTCTTCTCTCAACAATTTCAACTTGAGTTGCATTTGACCAACTTTCTTGTTGTCGTTGCCGTTCATGTTCACGTCTTTCAGCAACTTCAATTTTAGTGGCAGTAGAACGTTTTTGTTGCAGTCGCAGACGCTCAATTTCGTGAACCAATTGTGTTTGTTCTTCCGTGCGGTTGCTTCTGTAAGCTGCAACTCGTTGGCGTTCATTTTGTCTCTGCTGCGAGATTTGAACACAAATAACAAAAAAACATTTTATTACTAAATTTAATCATGGTACAAATAATTTTGCACTTAATGACTTTTACCCTGCAACACTGATAAAAGTCGCCTGCAGCCCGTCCTTGATGGGCACGACTACCTTGTCGTACTGCACGTCGCTGTTTATTCCACAGTTTTTGTTCTTCAGTAAAAATTCTTTTTGCTTTCTTCGTTTTTGGCAATACTTGAGGTGTAGTTTGAGCACTTGAAATATCCAAAATCTTACTTCTTTTTGCATTTTCATCTTCTTCAGTCGAGTGACTTTCTTCAGCTTTTCTTTTAATCCGATCGGTCACTCGCTTCCCAGTGCTTCGTTCAGCCAATCAGAACACTGATGTAAACGTACCAACCAACCAACCAACCAACCGACAGACATGCTGAAATATATACATAGATTTGTTGGATGAATGATTGGATAAATACATGTTTTAAGTCAGATGGATATACTGAGTAAGCCACCATCTCTGTGCCCCATTTTCATGTTTGATTATCATATTTCCCATGAAAAGGCATTTCATCTCTCAAATATTTCTCCAAGAAAGTGCTGTTTTCATTGTTTTAGGAGAAACGTTAAATTATTTTACAGTTTGCTTCATAATACCCCACCTTCTGCATGTGTTGTTTCGTGTTTTCTTTGGGCACCAAGCACGTGAGCAACACAAAGCAGCATACAGAATCTCTGGCATTCAAACACTACAGCCATGTTAAGGTACAGAGTATTAAATTAAAGCATTACATTTAATTTTGTATGTGTTTAATAGCTTTTAATATTTGTCTGGCTGAGCTGCACAGATTTCTGACACTAAACAGCATGGTAATTACTAGCAGAATAGAAATCTCCATCAACTCTTCAACCCTGCTTTGTCAATTTCAAGGTTAAGAGAGTGAGGAACATGAGCCAGCAGCATCTGGTACAAAGCACAAAGCAGCCCAGAGCAGGGCACTGCTGGCCTTGAAATAATTAAACCTATGCCTAGTACATTGTAAGAAGTGTTAGCATCTGTGTGTATTTGAGCCTGCTTCTGGCAAATGTGGGAGGTGCAGCCTACCATTGCACCATTAATCTCAAGGCAGGAACCAACCCCATATGGGATCTTAATATATAGCCATCATTTCTTTCACCTTTATCCACCTCATTCTCACAATGAAGATTGTGAGTGGAATAATATCCTCTGCTAAGATGTTCTACAATTAAGCATGACCGACATACAGTACAAAAATTTGAACAAAGCTGGAAGTGACATCCAGTTCAGATATAAAGGAAACTCCTTCCAGTCCCTCCTTTGCTGTTAAAGATAGATAGATAGATAGATACTTTATTAATCCCAATGGGAAATTCACAAGGGTAGTAATAGTGTTGTTACATATTCAAAGTACAGTGAAATTCTTACTTGCATCAGTCTGCGAGCTTTTAATAAATCAATACCAAGAGAAAAAGCAACCTCCAGTTATACTGTGGCCATGCTGCCCGCCTGAGCTAACCATTAACTCATCAGCCAGCTCAGCTCCTAATGCTTCCTGACTGCCTGTTAGCTGGTCATGCAGCAGAAAAAAAAAATACACTTCCCTGTTATTTGAAGTTGCACAAAAGAAAACTCTTGTGTCATTTAGACTTTTGAGGCCATTAAGTGCTCGATCTTGTGGTGCTTTCTGTCACAGTTGAATTAAAGGCTATGTGCCTAATGTTGCAATTTAATTCTACCGATGCACACGGTATACCCAGAACTGAGTTGTTTCCCCTTTTGGAAGTTTAATGCTTGCGGATATTGCTGCCATTCAGTTTAGTGTGAAACCACCACCGTGTGCACAGTGAGTGACGGGGGAGCTGTACCAGCCCTGCTGGCCCATTTAGACAGACACAGATATTTCGGAGGGAGCTGTAATGTTTCCAGGTACCCAACTGAGGAGATAATAGAAAATCCCATATGTCTTCGCTTGCTTGCCCTGTGTAAAAATATTTAAGGAAAATAAGAAAGGTTATGTATAAAAAGATGTATAAAAAAAATAGACATGGGAGTGAAGTGTTATGGTTAAGTTTGTAATATTTCTCCAGGTTGGGAATCTTTTTAAATAATAACACATCATAATGTTCTCCGACCTTCTTAATCCATCTTGGGGTCAGAATGTATCCAAGCAGCATTGAGTACAATGCAGCAACGAAGCCCAGACAGGGCAATAATCCTCCTTTTCCACACTGGGCTAATTTCTACTTGCTTACCAATCTGTTGGAGAAATTCAGAAATATCCAGAGGAAAAACCCAAGCAGGCATGGAGCGCATAAGAAGCTCAACATGGTGCCCTAAATAAAAAAATGATCTAACAATTCAGCACTTAACTAAAAGCTCGGATTTGTAGAATTATGGACATTTTTGAAAGCTGTCATAATGAAGTGTGGAATCTGGGAAACTAAAACTTCAATCACTTCCTGGCTACTCAATCTTGCAGTTGTACTTGGGGTTCCCTCAAGGCCTGGAGAAAATTTTCTTTGAGAATGCATTCATAAATGTGTCAAGAGTAATGCCGTGCGTTTCAAGAATTGTAAAGCATTTAATATTTCTGTTCCATCTGTCTCAGAGCTGTTCAGCAAATCCCACTCTCCGAGCTGGTCACTTGTGCCGTCTATGTGATTATTGTATGAATTAGTAGAGTAGAACCTCAGCTTGTGCAGTACATGTAAAGCTCTCTGGGAGAATGTCCACAATGAAAAGTGCTGTATACATTACAGGTTCATGGTGGCACTGAAGTAAGCCCTGTGGCTTGGTTTCCACCTTCCACTTTGTTAAACAGGAGCTCTTTGTTAGTAATGTGTCGATGGGTTTCATCAAACCAAAATCCCTTTCAACTGATTCTTTTAAATGGAAATAAAGAAAAGGACATAAAGTCACAGTGATGTAAGGCTGACTTTGCAGCATTAGGTGCAAGACAGGAAATCAGCCCTGCATGGATTATCACTGCACTTCAGGGGAACACAAGCCCTCACAAGCCCTCACTCTGCTGCCCTTTCTGGAACAGTTTAAAGGTGCCAGTTAGCCGATCTTGCCTGTCTTTGAGATTTAGCAGGAAATACACATACATGATGGAAACTTCTTCAGACTTGGAGTGAACATGATGACTACGCTTGAAATTGAACCTGGTGTCCCAAGAGCTTCAAAGACACAATGCTATCTAATGTTAAATAAAAACCAGTGGAGCAATTTCTTTTAATCAGCGCTAACTGGCAATCTGAGATTCCACTAGGTCTTAAGTGGTTAAACAAATGAATCACACACTTAATCAGTTGTTTATTATTCTGTATGACGCTCTTTACACTCCAGTAAATAAGAACAAGTATGACTTACCTATAAACAGGGCCAGGTTAATGCTGGTGGTAAACTGAGTACATATTTTTTCTTTTTCCTTATTGAATCAAAAAGGGGAATTCCATGCACCATGTTCTCGGCACTAGACATCTTTGAATGGTATTCTTGGAAAATGAAATAAAGTTTTGCTTAAATGGCTAAAACAATGTTAAGTCCCTTATGTTTAACATTTTACTGCCCCGACTTTCAGCTATTGGTATCTCTGGTGCTGCTCTTTCTTGGTTCACATCATACCTCGGTGATCGTCAGTATTACGTCTTCATTAGGGAATACAAATCTGCCACTACTTTATTCACACAAGGTATCCCTCAAGGGTCAGTTCTCAGTCCAATCCTCTTCAACATCTATATGCTCCCATTAGGTGAGATTATTCGTCGGTATGGTCTGAGCTTCCACTGCTATGCCGATGACACACAACTTTATGTAAGTGTTGATGCAACTGTAACATCTTCACCTGTTGCGCTGACCAACTGCATTTGGGAAATCAATCATTGGATGACAGATAATTTTTTACAACTCAATCCTGATAAAACAGAAATCTTATTAGTTGGTACCAAATCTGTCCTCTCTACCCTTCATGGGCTACAAATTGACATTAATGGGATCCTGGTTCAACCCTCAGCATCAGTCCATAATTTTGGTGTCATCTTTGATCAGCTTCTTACTTTTCAATCACACATTAGCTTAATAGTACAGACAGCCTTTTTTCATCTTCACAACATTGCTCATCTGCATTCTTCCTCAGTATGAAAGATACTGAAACACTCATTCATACTTTCATCACTACCCGTCTGGACTATTGCAATGCTTTGTTTTATGGCCTCCCGACTAAATATATCAATAGATTACAATATGTTCAGAATTCTGCTGCTCGTTTACTTACACTAAAAAATCTGCTCACATCACTCCTGTCCTCTATGATTTACATTGGTTACCAGTTTCTTCAAGAATAAAAAAAAAATGATAATTCTCACCTTTAAAACCCTTCATGGGTTAGCCCATCATTATCAGTCGGAGCTGCTGCTTCCTTACACTCCTGCACGTGCATTACGATTATCGGACGCCAAGTTACTCACTGTACCTAAATACAGGTTAGTACCTGTGGGTGGCAGAGCTTTCAGAGTGATAGCCCCTAAAATTTGGAATTCTCTCCCTCTCAGCCTTCGTGAGGAAAAATGTATTATTAATTTCAAACTTCTGTTAAAAACACATCTTTTCAATGAGTATTATTCTTTTTTTTGTGTATGTAATTTCTACTGTCATGTTAATGTGTGTATTGAATTGTAAAGTGTCCTTGAGTGTATGAAAGGCGCTACATAAATAAAACATTATTATTATTAACTAAATCTGTTACTTTCTGTTTAAAATATTACATTGTATATAATACTTGTTCTCCTTTGACTGTTGCTCATTTCTTGTTCAACCATTTGGAAACATTAGTAAGTTAGTTATGTCTCTATTATAAGGTGGTGTTTTTTTTATTACCTACTGCTCAAACATTCAACACATGAGGCAATATTAAACTAGGAAATGTCAAATTGTAAATAAATCAAACCGCTCTTCCGCATATGTTTGAGGTTATGACAAGTTAGCTCAACCCAAATTCTGCTTCCAATATCTTAAATTAACTTTTTCACTTAGCTTGTTTAAAAATCAGTAAAGTAAAACCTGGATTACCCAAGTTAATAAGGACTGGGGAGAATTAATTAAAAGTAAACCATATAGATGGAAATATTCAATAGAGAATAAACCCATCATATTTAGAAATATGTGATTTAATATTTGTAACCTGCTGAATGTTTTTATGAATTTCTTTGTAAAATAACTATTTTAGGTATAAGTAGATGATGTATAATAGTTAACTTTACTTGACATGTCCCTTTTGTTGGAAAAATTAGTACACTTGCTGTTTGGGGCAGCTAGTACGCTTGCATTGAGTGCCACCAACACTAAAGCCCCCCCCCCCCCCCTCCCCCCCCCCCGCTGGACTGGTAACATTCACTTAACTGGTCAATTTTGTATAAAATAGAAAATTTTAAATCAAGTCTCTTTATTAGCAAGCTTTAATAAGTTCATGTGAAGTGTTTTGGTGTCATGCTTCTAATTAATGAAGGCATCCAGGATTTGTATGACTACATCTCCTCCAGCATCTGTTCCAGGCTTTTGCCCACTGTTACCAAACCTGCTTTGAAATGGCAGAATAGTGAGGGACAGAAGGTGGCAGTTTTTTTAATGCCTTGAGAGTAAAAATAATCACAATTTTGAGGGGTGCTTGCATATTTATGTACACTCAGTTGCTGTGGGGGTGTTTGGGGTGTGTATGCACCATTGGGTTCCATTATCAAACCTGCCTAATCCAGTTTACTGTTCTGAGGCCATCAGTTTAATAACTGGATGGAGCATCAGTTAATGTCAGGGCAGTCTTGTGTGCATTAGATTTACTTGGTAGTCCAATTTTTGAACATCTTTGGGATGTGGATGGAAACTTGGGGTACTTGGAGATGAAAATCTTATATATATATATATATATATATATATATATATATAAAAAAAACGCCCATGATTCCTTCCTTGTTTAGTGATCCCTGGCATTCAAAGGATGACAGTTAGGCTGCAGTAAAAGTATTGTGCCTTTGTGAAATGTTTGACTGAAGGAGTGATCCCACTGGGAATCTAAATGGATTGTGGGTGAGTTCCTAGGGAGGATTGTGGGATTTTTTTTTTTTTTTTTTTTAACCAGTGTATTTTATGTTGAAATGAAAATAAAGCTCTTATGTCCTCTCCTTCCCGATTGTTGAGGAATGTATCTACAAATTTGAGTCACTTGGATGAGTGTTTATTATATTTGGTGCCTTTTGTGCAGCCTCTTAACAATGGACTATATGTTCTTTGTAGTGTGCAGCCTTTCTCAAAAACAGGAGAGTATAATTTTGGAGCACATCTGGGACTTTCTCCCCCATGGCCAAGGCTGTCTATTTTTAACTTCTTTATGGTTCGCCGACATACTAATCATTGAGGTGCCGTAGATGTTCATTAGCAGAAGCACTAAAGTGAGGCATGCCAACCCAGTTACTGTATGCTGGAAAGCGGGTGACCTTCAGATTAGTGAGGGGACTGCGGCACCTGGAAATGAAGTGGCCAGTATGCTACTGGAGTGTCCATAGATGTCTCTAAAATGAATGTTGTGTTCTCAGATTATTGTGATGCATGGCAAACTAGAATGTTCGATTAACATCCACCCGTTTTATATAACCGCTTACCCAGTATAGGATCATATGGGCTGAACAACCCCTCAGGTGGCAGCAGACACAATGCAGGGCCCTCCTTTGCATTGGAGTGCTCATGCTTACACACACGTCGCCATTTATTCTTTAAAGAAGTGTTATACTGAAAGTGTATAGAATGTGCTTTTAAATTTCTTAATAGTGGCCATAGAATGCAATACTTTCAGTATTACGTAGTGCACGTCACAGTATTGTGACACTTACTGAAAAAACAAAAATTGCCACTTTACGTAGAGAAGTAATTCATAGAAATCATACACTGCAAACTTCCAGAAATTTCTTAACTTATTTTTTTTTAGAACAGTCCATTTCTTTTTTTTTATTTTTAGAGTTTGTAAAATGAGAAAGTGCTTGATAAGCCTATCTAGAGGAAGAAGCTTGTTTCCTCAAGAAGAAGGCTAAAATTCTTGCTGTCGCATTAAATTACTCCACCACAAAATGATGCTCTAGCAGTACAAGTGGAAATGAGACACAGCAGTAAGGCTTCTCTGAAATGTTGCTGATGTTTTCTGGAAGGACTTAACTGACTCTTTAGTTACTAAAAAAAATGGAGGAACACAAAACGGAGGTGATAAAATGAGGAACCTGGCTTAGCTGCCTTGCTGTTGCCATTTATTGACTTGGCTTGCAGCTGTTATTGTGGGATATCTTTGTACATCTCAGAACAAAATGGAACTCCTTTTGATTTTAAACAGAAAAGGTTTGAGTTAGAAATACGGAGAGCTACACCAAGCCTTGGTGCCAGTTTGAGCGCATGCGCTGTGGTTGTGGTTCACATTGCTGTGGTGCATTTTTTTCAAACCACTTCCTGTGAGGTGGTTTTCCAAAAAAGGTAGGCTGATGAAAGCAAAGTGCTTTTGATTGTAATGGTGGTAGTTGAATGAATGCAAGGTGCCCTGTAAGAACATCTCTTTAAGAGTAGAGCCATCCAGTGGTCATGGAAAGTATTTCTTTAAACTGTTATGAACAGATGTGCCAAAATTATAACCTGCTCAAAGATCAGCATATGGTGCTGTATGACGCCTCTCTGTGACACGCAAAGCATAAAGTTGGCTTGGCATTGGTATTGGTTATTCATGCTAGTATTAAAAACAAAAGAAGCCTTTATTTCTTGGAAGTGTCCTCATAGATGTTATGGAGGGAGGATCCATCTTCTGTGTTTCAAAAATTACCTTTGTTGATGGCACGGAAACCTTTCACAATGGTCTAGAGTGGGGAATAGGAAATCTACAATATCAGTAAAGCAAGAAGAACCATTTGCTAGATTAAGAATCGGAGGACATGGCAGGGATTTAAGTGTTCATCTTTTATTACATACAGTGCCTTGCAAAGGTATTCAGTCACCTTGACAGTTATAACCATACTCTGGATTTCAAAAGATATACGCATATATTCCTCCAATAACTAATATTATTGACAACCCAAGTATTCTAACAGTTTTATTTTAAAATCAAAGTAAATAATTTATCTAAAGTATATACCCCAAAAGAGAGAAAATGCTGCTTGCCCAAGTATTCTAACCCTACCCCTCAATGTTTAGTAGGGCCCCATTTGGTTGCAGTAGCAGCCTTAAGACATTAAAGGTAAGCCTGAACCAGCTTTGCCCACTGCTTTGGAGTGATTTTGTCAAATTCTTACTGATAAATTTTCTTTAGATCACTCAAATCGGTTGGTTCAAAGAGTGCCACAGATTGTCTGTGGTGCTGACATCCATTGTCGTCTTGGCCTTATGCTTGGGATTGTTGCCTTGTTGAAAGGTGAACCTTCTTCCATGCCTCAGTTTCTCAGCCAAACTGAAAATGTTCACTTTCAGTACTTCCCTGTGTTTAGTTCCATCCATTCTTTCACCAATCTTAACAATATTTCCAGTCCCTGTAGATGAAAAGCAACTCCTACAGTATTATGCTGCCATTACCATACTTCACTGTAGGGATAGTTTATTTTGAGATGTTGGTAGTGTTGGGTCTGTGCCACACACCGCGCTTTGAATTTTCCCAAAATGCTTTATCTTGGTTTCCTATGACCACAAAAACTTTTCCAGTATCCTAGCTGGATCCTGCTTCAGCATTCTGGCATGGTCCTGAGTAATGGCTTCCTTCTTGCCACCCTCCTTTTACAGAGTGCCCTTAATATTATGGAGTCATGCACATGAATCTCAGTTTCAGCAACTAACTTCAGGAGTTCCTTCAAAGTGACAGCTGCTTTCTCTGTTGCTTCCCTTACCATTCTGTGTCATGCTCGAGTGCTACGTTTTGTTGGACGGCCTTCTTTTCACTGTCACTGGGTGGTGTGATACACCTTCTACTTTCTGATGATGGATTCAATAGTGCTGACTGGGACATCCAAGCATGATGCTATTTTTGTACCCTTTGCTTTTTTGCAAAGCCCTTTTGACTTTGTTTTTGTATCTCTTTGTCTCCTTCTTCGGTGGTATATTCTTTCGTCTTTATTTTTGCAGAGGTGTCACAGTCAGGCTAATGACTCCTACAAAATATGACCTTCACTCTAATTGCTCACTAGCAGAAATTAATTTTTAATTAAGATCCAAATAAGGGAAGAATATGTCTTGTTTGGGAATGCTTTGCCACTTTAAGCTTTTGAATAATTATATATAAGTGCGTTTTTCCAATTTCTACACTTTTGATAAATTATACACTTTGGCTTTAAAAATAAACAGTTTGAACACAAAAGTCAATTCAATGCTTACTGGAAGAATATGTCCATGTATCTTTTGAAATCCAGTGAATGAAGGTGTCTTTCAGAGGGACTGAATACTTTTGGAAGGCACTCTATATTTTCCATTATTGTCCAAAGGCAGCAAAGAAGGTGGAGGAGATCCTCAACGGAAGCTGATAGCGAGTATAAGATGTGCACTGTGACACCAACTTGGAAGTGCTCTCCACTGGGCTGCTTTCCAGTGGCTATTTATTTATTTTTTATACTCCAGTTATGTCAGCTGGTGGATTTGTGTGATGCTTTATCATGCCAGTTAACTAACTTCTGTCTGTTTTTTCCTCGGGTGGTCCCAGTTGGCAGTGGGGGAGGGGTTTGAGCAGTGATTTGCAGCCTTGACTTCATCTGCCTGCGGCGTTCGTGACCCAATTTACTAATTGGCTGGGGAAAGCTTCCTTCACCTGCAAGGCTGTATTCCAGGAAAAGAAAACACACGTCTGTTCCATTTTTCTGAATTTATTATTTTTATTTAAATTCTCATCTGCATACAAGTCTCTTTCAAAAAAAAAAAAAAAAAAGACCTCCTTCCCTTTTTTAGAAACTGTGAGAATATCTGACGTGTTGCATCCTACGGCAAAAGACGTCCTCTTTCAGTCCTTTCGCTTGACCTGCTGCTCATGTCTGATAAGGATCTATGTAATCCATGTGTCTGCTTGCTGGAACTCCAAATGAGAACGGGGGGAGTCTCAGAAGACAGACCTATGCTAGCTCCATTTATGCACCTAATGGCTAATTAACTATCCCACTTGACACTTCCACTCTTTCATAATTCTGCCTGTGATTTCCCTACTCCCTGTTCAATGGCATATTCTAGCATTTTTGTTCACAAGATTTTAACTGCTGAATGGCACGGTCAAGATATTGTGGTTGCTGATATTTGTGAACAGTCGTTTCCTGATTTCAAATGTATGACACTGACCGCACCGGACACATGTAACAGTGTAATAACCATTCTCTCAGTACAGTACGTCAAAGGCCATTTTTGGGCATTTCCCAGCTGACCAATGTATTTGCTGTCATTGCGCTATTGGGGTCCCTGGTCCCTTGTTAGAAAGCCAACCAGCCTTAGCCCGTGTGGAGTCTGGAAAGGTGTTAAAGTAAAAAGATGAAATATTACTTAAGTAGACAAGTATACATTAATGCCATCATGACATGCAAATACATTGAGGGCAAAGTGATGTTCACCACAATAGAGACAAAGGAAATTAAGATCTGCTGCACAGTGCTTGTTGTGTGGTTTTTATTTTTATCAGTAAGAGAAGAGGCTGCTGTTAGAATTGTTGTTTTTGCTCCAACTGGTACTGACCACAAAAGTTTAATCTTCACTTCCTATGAAATGTCATATACTGGCACTTTGAGCTAGCTTTTAGAATTCAGGAGCTCTTAGTAGCTCTACCTATTTGTAGTCGAATATTGTTTGTGGGCTTATCGTTCTGAGAGTAAACTGTCTCTATGACAGGGATCCCCACTCCTGGAAGGCTGCGGTGGCTGCAGGTTTTTATTCTAACCCTTTTCTTACTTGAAATTCTTAATTGCTAAATTCTTATTGCTGCGAATTAACTTCTTTTGAGTTAATTTTAATTGACTTGTTTTGATTTGTTCCCCTGAATTTCTTCAGCGTTCCTCAGAATTGCTTTATTTCTTTCCTTAAATGGCACCCAAACAGAAATGAAATGTAAAGCAAGTGGGCCAACAAAAGACCAACTAAGTCAGGACCTCAAACTCCAACCAGGTTCTCTCCAACCAGTTGCTAAATTAGGCGCCGAGTCTTGTTGTTAATTAAACACGTTCTTTAATTCCATGGCTTGTTGCTGCTCAAATTGTGCAATAGCATACATTTCCGAAATTGTTGATTTTCTCTTTTCTAAGAGCTCTGTTAAAATGTTTTGGGGACCTGAGCAGATAAACATTCCTGAGACCTTTACCTTTCTTTATTTTCAGATATTGTATGATCAATAAAGTTTGCTGGTCATGTTTTGGCTCATTTTGTATCTTAGTATACTTAGTAGTGCTAATTAAGGAAAAAGAAACAATTAAGGGGGTCTGAGTCTTCAAGAACAAGCCAATTAAAATTAATTGAAAAGAAGTTAATTAGCAGCAAAAACAGGTCACTAATTAAGAAAAGGGTTAAAATGAAAACCTGCGGCCACTGTGGCTCTCCAGGACTGGAGCTGGGGACCCCTGCTCTATGATATTATTATGATGTCATAACTGGTGGGCACACTCAGGGCAGCATGTCTGATTTGTGCTGGTGGTTTATCAGCCATGATTTAGGAGAGCATTTTAGATGTTAGATGCAAAGGTTTGGACACCCTGGAACCAAAACATAGTTTGTTGAATTAATTTGAAATGAAAAAAAGGGGTAAATAAAACAGCAAACAAATTAAAACAATGGAATTTTAATGAAAATGTTAATGTGCAATTATTATTTATTTGGTGATCTAAAAAATGTAAAAAAAAAAGGAAAAAAAAAATAGTAAAGGGGTAAATGTTATTTCCGTATATTTGCCCACTACTTAGAAACACACTTTGGCAAAAATAACAGCCTGCAAATATTTTTTGTTTCCAGCAGTGAATCTTATATAGGAAATTTTTTCCCCGTTTTTCTCACTTGAGCTGTGAGATAGTCTTGGCTTGTCTTGCTTGTACTCGTGTTTAAGATCTACATGCCACTGATACTCCCAGTTGTCCGGACTACTGATTTGTCCACCCCTGTTTATGGTAGATTTGAAATGTGTTTTGGATGGTTGGCTTGTATGACAAGACTTCCTTTTTTTCAGGTTCAGTTTTCTGACTACCTGTCTGACATTCTACCCAAGGGTTTGTTGATAGTGGAACCCATTCTTCCCTGTACTCGCATAACGTTTCTTGTGCCACTAGCTACTTACTGTACAAACCCAAAGCTTAAGAAATCCAGCTCTGTACTTACCAGTTAGCATGGTGTTGTTTTCTTCAAACGCTGCTGCCTTTTTTCGCAAATAAACCTTTTTGCGGTAGTGACCAAAGAGTTTGATTTTAACCATATGTCCATAGCAGTTGGTTCCGAGATGCCGGTGTCTTATGCAGATGTTGTTTTACACAAGACATTTTTTGTGATTCGATTGCAAGCACATTTTTTCTTGTAATAGCTCTCCCATGAAGGCTATGTTTCTGCAAGTAATGTTTCACAGTAGAGCAGAGCTCCACCACTCATTCTCCGCTAAACCTGCCTGTTGGTCCCATGCAGTCATAGGGAGTTGTGTTTTGGCTTCCTATACAGACTACAAGTTGTTCTGTCTCTCAGTTTTCTTGTCCTAAACTCCATGGTTTCCCTTAACTGCCATTTCAGACTGTGGTTATTGTTAGCTGGAAGTGTTTTGATACAATTTTATACAGGTAGGTCCATATATCTCTGATCTGTAGGCATCAATCAGTTTAATTTTCAGAAGCTTTCAATAACCCATGGTTGTTGAGTGTTGCACGAAGTTTGAAGAGTCAAAGAATGCTTAATGACCGTTCTTGACCAGAATAACACCTGAAGAGCTAAAGCAGACCAGACTAACAGCACTTAAAGGGTGGTCCAACTTTTGGAAAGTCCATATTTATGCCCTTTTTTTTACTCATTGAATAAATTATAACTCTACATTAATGATAGTTTTATGAAAATGTTGTTTTAGTTTGTTTCCTGCTGAAGTTGTATGTATTATTTTTTTACTTAAATTGTTAACAAAATGTCCAGTTTGCCCATTATTTCCAAATCTTTGCATGGAACTGTATGTTATTGTGTTATGGAGTCTCTTTAAGTCCAGCATTCCTAGCTTCATCCTAGTGTTATAGGATGTATATGTGTGTTTATACTAACCCAACACAGACAGGCAGTGACACGAGTTCAATCAGAGCACACATTTTTATTCACATGGGAGTGCTATTTCCTTGCTCTCCATGGCACAGTACACAAGCACTGAATGCATCCTGCACAATACATTCCTCCTCCTCCTATTCTTCTTTCTTCTCCTCCTTCTCCTTTTTCTCCATCTTCTTCTTCTGGCAAGCTTCGTTCACCTCTTCCCGACTCTGGCTCCTTGAATGGATTGAGGCAGCCCCTTTTATATTGCTCCTGGGAGTGTTCCACGCGACTCATTAGTGTGACCCGGAATCACTCCCAGGTGTGTTCGAAGTTGAATATAAGGCTCTGCAGCTCCCCCTGGCAACCTCCACAGAACCCAACTGGGCTACACCAAACTCCAACTCCCAGCATGCCCTGTGGGAATCCGCGGTGCCACAGCCACCCAGGTGGACTGCCTTCTGGTATCCCAGGGGAGGCAGTGCCTCGCAGATGCTCTCTCCCCCAGTGCTTCCATCTACCTGGTGTCCTGGCCAGGTAATGGCCGTGACCGCCTGTCGCTCTATATAATATATATATATTAATAAAATAACTAGTTAATAATGAAGTGATCTTAAATTTCATTACATATGTATTTTTCATTTATTTTCTATTTTTAAATATTTTCTCACATCTTCATCAGTACATCAGGTGACCCAACAATATACACACAAACACAGTGTTTTTGCATTCTCAGATCAGTCCAGTTCCTGTTTTTTAGGACTGGAGCCTAGTCCAGCAGCACTGGATTCAAGGTGATAAAACAACTCTAGGCAGGGTGCCAGTCAATTACAGGGCCACCCCATGCACACCAGGCTGAACACAGTCTGTGCAGGTACTGTATATCTGAAAATGAACAGCTATGTCTGATTTTATGTTAGTGTTGTACTAGACATGATTTAGCAAAGATGTACGTTTATTGTCATGTAATATCATATGTAGCTGCACTCTTCTTTATTGGTATAACAGCTTGCATCCCACTTAGCAGTTCTCTTCCAGGGCGTTGTTTCTGATTATATCTGATTATGTGCTGTGGTATAATAATATTAAGCAAATTATTTTATGCCTGCTAAATTTTAGCTGTCCTCATTTACCAGAGGAGTATGCCTGTTGTGTGATGATGCCCTAGCTGTTCTCCCCCAGGGCAGCATGCCCAGGGTCCTTCTTGGCGATGTCCTAGCTCTTCTGTCTCCCTCTTAGGATTGTGAGTCTGATGCTGCGTTCAAATGCTTTGGAAGGTTTCAAAGATAGTTTTGTGATATCTCGCATTCCATGTGCTTTTCTAGTTTGTGTTATGGGGGAAATGTTAGGTCTTTGTAGGTTTTCTTTTTTTGCTGATCCATTAAAAAACTAAACATTAGCTTGATACTCGTGTGAAAATAAAAAATCAAAGAAAAACCTTTAAGTTTGTAAGCCTGCTGTCTAATGCCGTTTTAGCTGGGCTGATTATTTTTGTGAGGTCTCTGTTTTGATTTTGGCTTGGAATTCTGTCTCTGGCAGCTATGAATGGGTAGGGCGTTTGTGTGGAATTTCCCACTGGGAGTCTCGTGTTTCCTGTGTTTTGCTTAGTATGTGAGCACAGCATAGTCTCACCTTGTGCTGCTATAAGAGACATCTGCCACCTTTCTCAAGCTTACTGTATATCTTAGCTTTCATGATTCTTTGAGTCTGTATAATTTGCTGTGTTACTTGATCATGTTGACCACTTTGATATTTTTTGCTATCTAGGTTTTAACAATTATTATTTTTTACTTAGTTCTTTTAAACTGTTTTTCGTTTATGTTTCAGGAAACAGATATCAGCTTGTGTTTGTAGACAATACTTACTTAATTAGTGGTTACAACGAAGAAGTATGTTTATTTTTGCTGCTGACAGAATGCTGATGATAAGCAGTCTTGCAATTTTCACACAGATAAAACAAGTTCGGGTTTTTGGTTCAATGGCCAGGAAAGCACTCTAGTTTTGACTTAGTAAGTATGAACATATTTAAGCTGCATTATAATGAGCAGACAGTAACCAGTTAACATTATGAAAAACATGACATGAGGTCAAGAGCTGAAACAAGCTGCAACTGTGCTTATAAATAGAGACTTGTCATGTAGCATGATAACAGCATTGCTGGTGGCTTTGGTAGCACTTCCTCCTGTGAATATGTAAAAGATGCTGAATGTGGAGCATTGCTTACAGTCATGTTTGATTTTTTTTTTTTTTGTAATTTATTTAGTTGTATATTTGTATTTAGTTTTCTGCCTTTTGGTAGACAACAAGAAGTATGTTGCACTTGGTTAAGCAGACATGCAGGGAGATGTGATTTCATGTGGCGGACATCTCCCTTACACATCCTCTTACAGTGGCTAATTGCGAGGATGAGGGTTCTGTTGCCACCTCTACAGAGTGTGAGATGAGCTAAAATGAAACATGTGATCGGTCATTGAGCTCAATTCCAGTTCCCAAAAGGACTTTGCTTGCCAGATGCATTCATACCATAAAGACACTGCTTTAGAGACTCATAGGCAACACACAATGTGCTCTTCATATTTATTGTTGTGCGCTCTCTTTTATGCTGCGCTGTTTTATATATTGTGTGTTGCATCTGCTTGCATGGATTAATTAAAAGAGACGGCAGCCATGAGCAAGAACTGTGATGCACTTGTAGCATTGCAAATAACTAACACTCAAGCTGAAACCTACAGCCTTATCTGATCTCAGATTTTTTTTCCTTTATATCTAAGTGGTGACATTTGGGCTTCTAGAAAAACTGCAGAGAGGCTTTAAGAATAAAAGCACCATCCTTCCATTTTCTAACTTGCTTATCCAGTTGAGGGTCACAGGAAGCTAGTAATGAATGGAGTACCAGTCTGTTGTAACACTTGGCACCCTCTCTCTCTCTCTCTCTCTCTCTCTCTCTCTCTCTCACATACACACATACACACACACACACACAATCTCATTCAGGTCTTGCAATTTAAACTAACATAACACATCTTTGGGCATGTAGATAGAAAAATTAATTATCTGGAAAAAGATCTGCTTAATGCCATGCTACTGCCATTCAGGCCAACTAAAAGGTATCTCTGCAGAAGCCTTGTACTGGATACGGAGATGGTGCTGTTCTGTAGTATTGGGCAGCTATTTATAAATGGAAGGGAAATTGTGCAAGAAAAATGGTTTCAGGCCAGTAAAACCTGATGTGCTAAAACTATACTGTATAGTCTGTCTATCCATTTTCTGAAGACATTGAATGGATTATCAAGTGGTCTGTTAAAGAATAGAACAAGAACAAGTCAACTACTAGAACATAGGAGCAATCTTTTGTCAAAGAAACACAGAAAAAAAGTTCTAATACCAGGAAAACAATAATTAAAGCAAATTACTTTCAAACTTGGATTTAAAGGAGGTGCCCAGGAGGCATTTTATACTGGTGGTTTGTTTCCATAGCAACACCAGGGCTACAGTGCCATAAAATGATGGCAATCAAAATAACCAAAATGGCACTGGGAGAAAAAAAACAAAAAATTACCAGCTATATCAAAATGAAAATAAATGAAAAAACTGTCAGGAGTGGATTCAGGATCTTAACAAACCATTAAAACTACGTAATCAACTCAAAAAATGTTTCCTGAAAAGGAGTGAAAGTATACATTAAAAAAGTACATTCACAACATAGAGTTTCAAGGCAAATCAACACATCCAGGCGTTATTTGGAGCAAAGCAGGAACAAACACCAAAGCATTCGAGGACACACTTGAGTTTAAACACATGAAAGATGAAAATGAAGACCTGGTGAAAAATCCACACTGGTAAGGCAAAAATGTGTGAGCTACACATGGTTAAGGGGATGAAATTTGAACACAGTCTTCTGGAGTTGTGAGACAGCAGAGCTAAGCACCATGTCACCATGAGAATGTATTATTTTTTTCATTTAGTAAAATTTGGAAAAAAAATGCAAGGGTTCAAGGATTTGTGCAGGGAAGTGCTGCTTCTCATTTTGTGATGACTATGCTTCTTTCTGTTCTTCATATTCCTTTGTCACACACTGTGATGTCACCCGATTTACTGATGGAGCAGGCACCCTGCAGTTGAAGATTTATTACAGCATCATTCATATGTACTTTTCCTTCCTCATTCCCAATAATGTGCTGGTTCCATTGACTGGGGGTTCTAAATTGGACCTGTGTGTTTGCATTGCACATTATTGGACTCTGGGATAGACTGGCATCATGGTGATATGTGAGAATGTTATGTTGCTATTTAAAGAGACTCCTAGGTAGGCCTTTAATACCAATGAAATCATTATATCAAAGATGTCTGCCTACCTACCTGTATTCTTGTCATCTTCTGCCTTAATGATTGAACTAGTTTTCTATGTGCCATTTCTCTCCTGTAGTACCTAGTCACCCCTTCCCCAATTGCACAGGCCTGAAAGGCATCATTGATTCCCAGTTTGAAGTCCTAGCAGCCGTGTCAGTGCCCCCTTATGTATTGCCAGAAATGCCCTCTAGGCAGCAGTCACTTAATTATAAAACTGTTCCAGTTCGTGTCATTTATGACTAAGGCAACAGTCCTGTCTCCTTGGATTCCTCTATTATAATCAGGAGTGCAAGGGTTGACATAAATCTTAGTGAAGCTTGGGCATGTGGTTGCCTAGTAGGACAGTTTTTTATTTTCTTCTAAATGGTACACTTTTGTGGTTAATCCTTAACTTGAAGGGCCTTGGTGATGGAAGCCACACTGTCCACAAAACATGATCTTCAATGAGCAGGCAGCACTTCTCTAGAAATGTGGGCTATAAGCTCTCTGTATTGACTCCCATCCCCATTGCCACTAGCCCTCATACTGGTTGTCACTTCTTTTTCAAACCAGGAATTGGTCATAGTTTAGAAGTGTAACTACACTTCATGTGATCTGAAGATAGAAAGTCTAATAGAGAGGAGCATATCCTTCTATTTTGTCACCCTTCTTAACGCAGTAAAGAATATTAAGGGAACTGGAACATGTCCCAGCAGTGATGGCCTTAAAATGAGAACCAGAGCAGATTCCATCATAGGGCACATCCACAGCCATCCATACAGAGAAGACATCGAGTTGCCAATTAACCTAACATGCATACCTTTGGGATTTCAGAAGAAAGTGGTACAATCAGGAAAATTCTGAAAGGAATGGAATCAGGAATCAAACCCAAGTCCCCAGAACTGCTCATTGGTTAATGTTTCAGTGCAAGCAACAGCAAGAGAGTGAAATCTGCTGTACATGAAAATCCAATATTCCCAATGTCATGAGTTCATGCCCGCCTCTGCTATCTCAGCATGGGCTACTCAGGAGAGAAAAATAGGAGCATCAACTCTGAATGATTGACCACTGGTGTCAAGCCAGCAAAATGACAAAGAACTCCTTTTGCACAGGTGAGGGAAAGGCAGCTTGTGTGTAGAGCTGAGCTCCTCACTTTGTTTTTGATGTGCCAGTCCTGTGATATAACAAGTACTCCCTCTTGCAAGTCTGTGGTTTATGTTTCAGAATTAGAACAACAGCGCAGAGAATTAATAGCTAACATGCAGAAGTCACAATAAACTCTTAAGTTTTATGGCTTTATATATCTGAAGTCGACAAATAATCATCTAGTCATCAGCAAGTGTAAAAATTTGAGAAAGCTAACCTATAGTGGTAAAGAATTTGTTATTGAACCTTACTTTGTTGTTATTTATTCAGCAATATGTAAAGCACTAGGCACAGGCTGTTTGAGGAAAAAGTAAGTACACCCTGACTTCTTAGATATCAGTTTAGATTAAGGTAAGGTGCTGTTTATCAAGTGTACTTGATCTGGATATGCTGGCACATCAAAATAAAGACAAAGGTTAATTATGCTTGTCACCTGCCCTCTGCTTGATGTTACGACATCTGCAATTTCCTGCTCATCACATTGGGAGAAGTAATAGGGCCATTTTCATACAGTTTGAAGTTTGACATCCTCCAGTGAGGGACTTGATAACTACTAACTTTGTTCTGATATTTAAGACCATGGATGTGAATTAACAAATACTTAATTTTTATCATTACTGTATGTGGCATACTGTATGTAGCTAGGATTCAGAGCAAGTGACATACTGTATGGTACAGAGGAAATGTCAGAAATTACTATTAGTGTCAAAGCTTCTGGCATTAATGCTGATAGAAAGTAGTATAAAATCATCTGTTTTTCCTCTGTTTTTTAGTGGAGTGCTCGGAATAATAATTGTTATTATAGTATACTTGTCTGTCACCTTTATACAAAGCAAATGACATAATCAGGATCTTTTATAACTGCTTAAATGCATGTTTTTACAGTTGTTGCTTAGATAGGCTAATTACATTACATCCTATGTATGAATTGATATGACAACCTTGAAGCTTAAAGTCCAGTGCTATAGCCACTGCACCATACTTGTGTTCTGTTTTGTGTTATCAGTGAATACCTACCATCCATCCATTAACCAATTATCCATTATCCAACCCGCTATATCCTAACACAGGGTCACAGAGGTCTGCTGGAACCAATCCCAGCCAACACAGGGTGCAAGGCAGGAAACAAACCCTGGGCAGGGCGCCAGCCCACCGCAGGGCACACACACCCTGCACCCGCTAGGGACAATTTAGGATCGCCAATGCAACTAACCTGCATGTCTTTGGACTGTGGGAGGAAACCCATGCAGACACGGAGAGAACATGCATACTCCACGCAGGGAGGACCCGGGATGCGAACCCGGGTCTCCTTACTGCGAGGCAGCAGCGCTAACACTGCGCCAACATGCCACCCTCAGTAAATACCGTGTATGTAAATTTTCCCCTCTTGCCCACATGTCACATTATCAATGAGGTAGTAGTTGCCGCTGCTGTTAAAATATCTCAAAAGTTATTTCCTTTACCACTAACATAGTTGGTTTTGCTTTGAAAGTTTGAAGACGAAAAAATAGCACAACCCAAAATCTGCCATCTTTATGTCTGTGATTTCTGACAGTTATCCGTATACTGAAAGGTTACACACTGCAATTATAAAAAAAACATAAGTCTCCTGTTTAAAATTCCTTTCAGTCTTTCAAGATTTCTTTAGCTAACTGTGTTGTCACAATATCTCATCCAGTTAAGGCTCTTAAGGTTTCCACTTCAACTACACAACTCAATAGTTTGCTTCAGATGTTTTAAGATCCACTGTGTGAAGAAGCGTTTCTGACTTCAGTTACCAGATAGATAGATAGATAGATAGATACTTTATTAATCCCAGGGGGAAATTCACAGCAATTACCAGCAATTTTCTCCAGTATACGATGGCCTCCTTAAGGGAAAAATTTTTAAACTTGTGCGCTTGTACAATTTATAGTGCCCTATCTAACTATTTTGTAACAGCTTATTCAGCTCAGAATCACTAGCCGCATTTCCATTAGCCTCCTTATTGCACATTTTGAAATTGTGAAACAAACAAAACTGGTAATGGAAACACATGAATTTTGAGAAAACTCTCAAAATTCTCAAAAAAGTTTATATGCTTGCTTGAGGTGGTTTTTCAGGTGACTCGACAAAGCAATAATTCGCAAAACTGCATTGGAAACACTTTTTTCGCATTTCGGTCACATGGCTCAAATACCTGTGCAAATGTGATATGGTGAATACAGCAGCATCATGAGCACTACCTGGTGACCCAACATACATGTCCTATATCTTTTAATCCACTTGCAGAACAATAGATGTCCAACCTTTCCTGCTAACATAAGCCTGATACCTTTCACTTGGTGCACGAATGGGGATATGTGAGCCGTCGATTGCACCATGTAGCTGAGGTATTTTGTGTGCCTCGTTATTGCTGTGTGAAAAATGCTGTGCCTCTTCCACATCAGGTATAGTGATGTATTGCCTAAGGCAATTTGCTTCATTAGTTTGGAGCATATGGCCGGACACAGCCCATATACACACACCTGTGAATGGTGGTTTTGCTCGCCTCAAAAGTCTCGGCAACAACATTGTACTCTGCACAGGTAACCAGTTTATAATGCGCAATGGCTATGGATCTCTCAGTCGGGACTGTCTTCCTCTTCCATGTACTGTAAGCTACGGCAGGGGACACAAGAATGCCTATTGCGCTGTATGATTTCGCAAGCATTGAGCTGCTCATCCTAAAATTTTGTTCCCACAGCTCCTCGGTAAAATCACTCTGAACGATTTCAAAGAAATCACTAATACGTGGTATTTAATTGCTCTTGTCGCCTCCGATTAAAAATGAACACAGCAATTGTAGACGCAATTGAAATAACAGAAGCAACACCCATCATATCATTCATTATTTTTACTTTCAGGTGATAAAAACACACTTTATTCGCATGAAATCACTCAATGGCAATACAGACAATGCACATTTATGTTTTGTCGACTTTTCAGAAGTATCACTTCTGAACTATTTTACACATAACTGCAATGGAAACATGGCTATTGGGACCTCATGCCTATGCCGTTAACAGTGGGCGCAAGGCAGGAACCAACACTTGACATGGCACCAGTTCAACATCATTATTTATTGCTCCATCGGAAAAACCCTTTTGGCTACCAAACGTACAAGTATTTTATTTGTATGGAAATTGTGGTAGTGTTACAGCATATTTGAAGTCCAAGATAATGACATTTTCAATATGGCTAGTATGGGTTGTGCTTCTGTATAGCAGGGTTAAGATTTTTTTTTTTGGCGAGAGTTATTCACAAGTTTCAATGGACCATCAAGTGCCAAACAGTGCAGTTGACCCAGTATGGCTTCCTGTTAGAGATTTTTAAATAGAAAATGACCAGAACAATGACAGTGCGCCTTTTTATTGTCTTGCTTCATTAGAAATCAAATGTAAATAACTTACTGTTGTGTATATGTGTGTAACATAGTGTGACATCTTTTAACAACTGGGAAAACTTCTCAGGTTTGGGGTTTCCTGAGTGATGCTGCAGAGAAATTTGGAAATGTAGATGGTTATTTAGGGAAGAACTTTTGTGAATTGACCGTGAGCCTGATTAAAAGGTTCTATGTGTGGAGCTGGGCTAATGACCCCTGCCTCTGAATACATTAAATATTTCGGTGCTAATATTCATGCAGATATGTAGTGGATGGCATGTGTTTCGAGTAAAACCAGTAGCTGATACTTGTCCATGCTGTATTTTAATGTGTGTCAGTAAGTTGTATGCAGTGTAGAGTGTTAATGATAGGTAAATGAGCTAGCTACACTTGTCCTGTATACAGAGCTTAGCCAGCGGAATTAAAGTAAAGTCATTAGTCTGATCAGAGCCCAAACATAAACTGGTGCTATGAGCTGCATAGATGTTTGCCAAAGATTTATATGATTGATGTCTTGTGTTGTACAGGTGGTTTGTGGGATATAAATAGGTAGCACTCAAAGACGCAAAGCTGTGTCCCTGGCATTCCTATCTGGGTGAATGGCATACATGCCAACTATAGGAAATACTGGACACAATAATGATTAATTTGGGCAACTGCGTCACATCCCCGTGTTATGGGTTTGGATCTGTCACTTGGCTGCTGCCGGTGTGGATTTTCACACATTCTCCCAATGTGTGTAGGTTTTCCTCCATTTATGTTGTTAACCCCCTGACATCCCAAATGGTATGATTGCATGGCTTACAAAAAAACATAAAGGAGTTCACCTCAAAATGTTAAATATACCTGTGAAGCCTAGAATAAAACATAAGATAGGTCCTGAACCTCTAATAGCAAGATTATGGCCTGCATAAATGAGAAGGGGCCAAAGTCTATGAAGCATGAAAATGGGAACTGTTATATATATAAAAAAAAAAAAGCTCAATCAACAAATATAATATTGTTTTATAACTCTTATAATTGTTTTATTACAATTACAGTTTCAACAAAGCAAGATTAAAAATTTAAAGTGAACGAATGTACAAAAGTTTCCTAAAAGGGGCAAACCCAAAGAGTACAGCAAGAAGTTGGAAATTCAAATATAAAAACCAAGAGTTCAGAACCAGAAGAATCCAAAAATGAGCACTTGAGAAACTAGGTAATTCAAAATGAGCTAAACAAGAGCAGAAAAGCTGATGCCTCAGCAGTAGTATGGAGTCATCTAATAACTTACATTAGGCTGAGGATGATCCAGTAGCTGCAAAAGACATGGGTCCTCAGCTTTGAAGTTTAAGAGAAAAAAGACAAGGAAAATGACTAACACACTCAACATAAGACTCAAATAAAGAATAACTAATAAACAAGACAGTACTTATGAGGAAATTAGAAAATACAAAGGAAGATTAAAAAAAAGTTCAATAAAAGAAAAAAAAAAATAAATGGAAAAGAATATAAAACCAAGGTGGTAACCCTGGCCAACTCATAATAATAAAAGAATGTGGTTGATCGGCAGTTGTGAATTGGCACACTGTTAGTGATGGTGACTTGCAGGGGACTGGCACCTTGTTGAGAGTTGGTTCCTGCATTCTGCCCAGTGATTCTCTTTACAACCACAAACTGGATAAACGAGTTATAAAATGAATGGATAGAATATCTGTAAACTGACAAGTGGCATAAGGGACAGTTCGGTCTCATGTATTTCTTTACAGTGATTCAAATGAACACAATTTCCTTACACAAATGTATCTGTTAGTTATGTGTTGGACTTTTAAATGGGATGAGGGAACTAATAAAAAAGAAATGATGTTGCTAGGTTCTTTTTTTTTTTTGGCTAAGGCCTTATTTGACTTTTCTTACTTTCTGAAATAAAATGAGCAAAGTCCTCATTGGACAGCTTTGGTATGTACTGTATTTGTGAAACAGCACGTGGATTTGCCTGCATTTGCACTGCGCTGCCTAAAGTTGCTGCTGCTTGACTTCTGATCTCATTACACATTGATGAGGACTTCCTCATTCCGATCAGATTGCTACTTGTGATTCCCTCCAGGCAGCAAAGGTAAAAAGCCACAGTGAGGCATATCTGGCTGTCCGCTGCACTTCTCCACCTTGCCTGT
Organism: Erpetoichthys calabaricus; assembly: GCF_900747795.2. Classification (NCBI taxonomy): domain Eukaryota; kingdom Metazoa; phylum Chordata; class Cladistia; order Polypteriformes; family Polypteridae; genus Erpetoichthys; species Erpetoichthys calabaricus. Next base: position 85,204,362 of record NC_041396.2, read on the forward strand.
TGCACTCAAGCATGCCATGTCCCAAAATGCTCAGCTGCCTAATGGCACTCCTGAAAGGGTAAAACACAGTGTTGTTCAACAAATAGCCACAGGCAAAGTCAATTTCTCACAAGATCTGCTTTGACTTGATGGCTTCAGTTTAAAAGCTTCCCAAATGTTATTTTTTCCATTTCTGATTCCACCCCCAAGTCATGCAAACGGTGTGTGCATCATAAAGAAAGCCTCTCTTTGCAAGAGTAGCCTAATGTGTTTGTGCTGAAAATTAAGATGAAACTCTTCAAGTAATGGGCTTTCAGTGCTGCCTGCTCCAGTGTAGCCCACCCAAGTCACTTCTTTTCTCCCTCAGCATACATGATGACTTGACTAGCCAACCCTCCAGGCAACCACAGATCCAGAGGATCCTAGCCTGTCTTCACTTTATCTGGAACACTCCTCCTTAACTACCCTTTGAGTAGTTACTCATTCATGATTATGAAAGATTCCAAAAAGTGTGGGACAGTGCAAGCTGCTATAATGTTATTTAAAAAGGGATGTGTGAAAGAATACTGAGTTACATTGAGGTGGTTGGGGGAAAAAGCTAAGGTCATTGACCAAAGCAAGTAAAATAAATAGTACAGTAAAGCAGTAAGTGAGGGCTTGTTGAGAAGCAAGGAAAACCTAGACAAAGGATGAATTCAAGGCTGTGCTTTCCATCCACTTGCTCTGATGAAGGTTGCAGCGGTCACCCTTTCCTCAGCCACATTGTCCAGTTCCTTCTGAGGAAATTCCAGGCACTCACTAGGCAGCCAACAAGTACAATCCCTGTATTGTGCGATGAGGGGTCTTCTACCAGTAGGCTGTGCCTGCTAGATGTCCAAGCACCTAAAATGGCCAATCCAAATCTGCAGAAGCAGTGGTCGTACTCTGAGATGCTAACCCTGGCCCACGCAGACCCTATACAAGAATCTTATGTTATTTCTTTTGTAGTTGAGGCCTCATTCTTTCAGTTACTAGCCATAACTCTTTACTGTGACTTGGTTTATTGATATAGACTGACCGCATAGTTCAGTACAGTGTTCATAAAAATACTGATGTTGTACAAGTTCATTCTTTAATCTCTCATTCACTTCTAACTTCATTTATGAGGAAGAATAAACATTTTTTGTGTTATGACCAATCGTGACTAGCTCAATAATGTAATAAAGATTCACCACTTAAATTCTGATTAGCAGGTTGTTTCTCCTATTTAGGCTCCTTCAGTTATCATCTTTATTTCCCAGTGAAGGAGAGACTATAAAATTTTAAACATCAGCTTTTCCAGTAGCAAACCCACTTTTTAAAAATGGTCCCCTTCTTGGATTGTGGCCTCCAGATGATAGAGGGGCATTTGTGCATCAGTAATCTTTAGGGTTTTGTACTTTGGCTGTATATATCTATGGTGAATTGGCCCAAGGCAGAGGTTCTCAAGCTTTTTCGGACCAGGGGCCCCTTAGAATGGGGGGAGGAATACATATCCCTAAACAAATTATTTTATCACAAAATGCATAGAACTCCTGTAAGTAAAACAGCCTTTATTTAAGGTTGTTTAGATTTAGTTCACTACACAACATTTTTTGCATATACTTTCAATGGCACGTACCTGAAAAACTGAGATGGGTGTGCTTGTCTGGCTGCATAGTTTCTCAAATCTTGGAATGAGGAATGATATGCAGACTCTGACATCATCCTCCACTTGTAAATATGCCCTGTACTTGTTATTCACAAAAGCAAACTCTTGAAGCTGGCATTTTTTCCCTTAATGATGTAGACAATCTATCCATTACTTGAAAAGTTTTTTTTTCTTTTTTTCCCCTCCTCCAACTAGTTCCAAAGTGACTTAGCAAAACAGCGTAATACGAGATTGACAGCAGTATATACAAAATGAGTGATGCGAGGCTTCCCAATGATTTTTATTGGCTCAGAACATTATGGGAGTGATTGGCCTAAATATAAGCTTGTGTGCCTCTGCTCATGCGTGGTGTAAGGGGTCTCACCGTGTGTTAGAAAGGCCACTCTTCTAGATTACTGTATCCCCCTTTTAAAAGTTGACGTGCAGGGCAGAAAAGCACCAGGCGACAGCTAGTCTGGTTTTGATTGACTGTTGGAAAACAATGTTTGTGGGATATGTTGATGCTGCAGCATGCACATGCAGTCTTGAACGTTGGCATGATGTTTACAGCTTCTTTGTTTTGTTTAATGTCATTCTAATCGGATGTCTCATAATAGTGATTGTTTAAAAATACCATATATACTCGCGGCTAAGTTGGGATATGATTTTACCGTATAATTTCTGGTGTTTTATAATGTTGGTCGTGTAAGTCATATGCGGAAAACTCACTCTATTGGTCCAAGAGATTATGATATGCTAACCTGAGAGAGTAACCACGGAGCACACTGCCTTTTTTTCTATGTATTGTGCCTACGTGACCACATGTTAATACCCAAACTACTCTGAAGCAACGTTTGCACTGATTTGTGTTTTTTGTATCTCACACCCTCATACACCTTTATCATAAGAGCATCCCTTATCTATGATGGAACATTCAATGAGAAGAATATATGAAGCTTCTTTTATATTAAACGTTGTTGAACTAGTGAAAGAAATTGGTAACTACGCTGCTGCAACGAAATTCGATGCATCTGAGAAACTGATGCGAGATTGGAGGAGGCAAGAAGATGTAAAAAAAATAAATAAATAAAATAAAAAATGTGTCGCATTTTTGAACGGGTGTATAAGTCAGGGTCTGATTTTATGATCGATTTTTCAGGTTTCAAGCCCCGACTTATACATGAGTATATATGGTAAGTGAAATAGAGAATAAATGAGAAGAGAATAACCAGACCGTTGGTACACCAAGCATACATGATATTTACGAGTTACTTACCAAAGTTTACTAGTTATTTTGTAGACCCCCTTGCCATGTATCATAGACCCTTTTTTGAAAAGCACTGGTCTAAGGGGAAGGGCCAAAAAAAACTGTCCAAAAATAAAGCTAATCAAGCCTTGACCCAGAACTGAGATACTAAGACAGACTTCTGCAGCCAGGCCTGGGAGTGATGTTCTCAGTATAAGATGTAGAGGTCATTTTGAAGAAGCTGAACAGAGTGGGTCCGGAGTGTAATATCAAATAGATTTGCAGAATTGTGTTAGACAGATTCAGATGTAATAGTTAGATATGATCATGTCATGAATGAATTGTGTGACTAATTTTAAATGACTGAATTGGAATGAAGAAAGCTTTAGATGATGACTGAGTAGTTGATGTCACTAGCCAATGGCAAGTGACAGGTGTGGACATGAGTGAATCATTAAAGTAGTAAGTCCAACCATTAAATTGCTAAATCCATTTCTGGGTAAATGGAAAATATTCTGCCAATTTTGAAAAGAAGGCAAGAATTCACTCCACACGAGGTGCCATCTCTTTGTAGTGCATACTTTCGAATACACCCATGCTCAAATTATATTGAACATATTTATTACTGCCAGGTAGCACAACTAATGCATCCTTTTAGCAGTGGGAAGGAATCCAGTGTAACAGAAGAAAAATTATGCAGATAGCAATCAAGAGTGGGATTCAATCCCAGGACTCTGGATCCATGAGGAAGCAGCTGTAAGCACCATGTCAGAATAAAACCCATTTAATGGTAAATAGAAGTTTAGATAGATAGGAAAAGCACTGTTATTATGAGGCTAAAAGGAAAAGAATTTTAAGTGTAGGTTATAAACAGTAGTAAGAAATACATCTGTCTACTGATTTGGGCTTTCTTTTTTGTGATCAGATTTTTCTTAAATTTAAATAGCATCTTAACTCTGTAAAGATGATAAAATGAGTATTAGAATAAAAATATCACCTCTGTAGCAAAGATCCCCAGTGAAGTAACATTCCTTGGGGTGTGTGGGTGTGCAAAGTGTAACAAGAAGTATGGCAGACACAGGAAGATGTATATGAGAAAAGCAAGTTAAGATTAGAAACACGATGCTGACCATTGGCTAGCCAGCTCCTGATCAAGTGCACAGTGGCCAGGAACTTCTCTATATTGGATGAATCGATAATCCGTGCAACTGAAAGTTTTAAGTGTGATTAGGTTAAAGAAAGAGTATCAGGGATTTACAGTTTTCGGTGACTGTTCCTAAGGAAAATAACCTCAGGTGGATAAAAGTGAAGGGAAGATCAGAGAAGTCCAGAAGAAGGGAATGTGTGAGGTAAACAGAATATTAAAGGATCTAATAGAAGATGGGCTGATAGAGATTGCAGACCAAAACACAGGAACTAGTGAAACATGAATAAAAGTGTCTGGGATGAATTTGAGTTAAAAATGCTGATAATTTGGATTCTTGAAGGATGCAGAAATGGTTGGTGTTTGTAGGTTGGTCATGCTGCAAATTAGAAACCATTGGTGACTTGTGTTTTCTGTTAAAGTGAAGTTATGCATTCTTGTTTATCAGCAATTTCTGGACATGCAAAAGGTAAATTCACTGCACCCTTATTGCTACTTCAATTAAAATGTCCACAGCATGACACAATTTGCAGGGGCTGAGCATAACATGATGTAGCATATAAAACTAAATAAATAAAGTCAGTGATGTCAATTACTTTGCCTAGTGCATCATGCAGAAATAGACTCTTTTGCCTTTTTTCACCCTGTGTTTTTCTATAACATGCAACTTCTTGAACCTTTAACTATATGGTGCTGGATTCCTCTTCTAGACTGCTCCACCTTTATATAGTTTCTGTGGCTTTTATTCTTAAACAGTGTAAGATTCTAAATGTGAAGCATTATTTTACTTTTATATGAAATATGCAACATCCGGTTTTGCCACATGCTGCTCAATTGTTCTACAAATGCACTAAAGCAGTGAGTCACACTTTGCTATTTCTGTATTCTCTAGCCAAAATAAATATAGTTTACAATGTTACTAAATCACTTTAATCAGCAAGTCCCTAGCATGAAAGGCCAGCTTTGTCCAAGCCTCATGGATTGTTGTGGTGGCAGTTAATGTTGGGTGTGGAATTTATTTGATAAATGCAAGAATCATTCTTCTTTATCATTATAAAGTCAATGTGTCTCCACTGAGAATGTTGGGAAAAGATCATTCCTTTTTACGTGAAAAGGGCCACAGATTTTCTTGTAAACTACTTCCTTTTTTCTGTTTTATATCCATCATCCATCTTAGATGCAGAAGTTGCTTGCCCTGCCTTGAATATATCTCACCTGCATGGCTTTGGCTGACTTATTTGTGCTCTTTTTGTAAGGCATGAATAAATAGCACCTCTTGCGAAACGCTGTTGCTGTGCTCCTAACCTACACCACATGTTAATACTAATGTACAGGTTGACATTCAAAAATCGGCCATTGATAATCCGGTTCCTTCAGATTTCCGGCATGGATTTCAGAGCGCATTTTCAAATTTACTGCATTGGCACGCCACTGGTTTCTGGAGGTGCCGTTTATGTTTTGATGGCACTGTAGTCGATAATCTTGCTTGCACCTGCTAACAGGCATTCCTGCTCATTCCTTCTCATTTTATCATTTATTTGCTGCTGTATAGCCCCATTATGGATTCAGTAAAGAAAAGAGGTGTTGTAAAATGTAAGCATCGTGCATTGTTGATCGCAAAGAAATTGGAAGTGCTAAAAAAACTTGATAGTGGCGTGTCTGTGCGAATCATATGTGAAACATACGACATTGGCTCTTCAACAGTGTATGATATTAAAAAACAGAAAAAAAAACTGTTAAAGTTCTTTTCTGACAGTGGGTCAAAAAAGTGTTCAATTTTCTTTCTTTAAAGGACTGTACAGGTAGTCATCCATCCATCCATTTTCCAACCCGCTGAATCCGAACACAGGGTCACGGGGGTCTGCTGGAGCCAATCCCAGCCAACACAGGGCGCAAGGCAGGAACCAATCCTGGGCAGGGTGCCAACCCACCGCAGGACACACACAAACACACCCACACACCAAGCACACACTAGGGCCAATTTAGAATCGCCAATCCACCTAACCTGCATGTCTTTGGACTGTGGGAGGAAACCGGAGCGCCCGGAGGAAACCCACGCAGACACGGGGAGAACATGCAAACTCCACGCAGGGAGGAACCGGGAAGCGAACCCGGGTCCCCAGGTCTCCCAACTGCGAGGCAGCAGCGCTACCCACTGCAGCACCGTGCCGCCCACACAGGTAGTCATTTTCTGTTAAATATATACAGCATATATAACCATCGAAAATCCAGCACTCCTCGGATTTTTGAATATCAACCTGTATTAAACCAACTTCCATAATGAAGGGATTCAGTGTCTCATTAGATTCAGCAAAAGACTGCATAAAATAATGTTGATGTAGTCTTAAGGAGATATGCATTTAACAGGCCTTTTGACAATTGCAGATTAAACAGAATAAAGCACATATTGGCACAAAACTTTCAACATTATTAAACTTTCTTTGGCCATAGTCCTTCTGTGTGCCTCACAGTAGCAACTGTGGTCCATATGTTTCATTTCACTTATTTTTTAAACAGCATTCTTTTTTTTTTTTTTTTTTTTTAATGCTAATGGAATAGGACCTCACTTGCAACTAGAAATCCCTGCTGAACCAAGGTGTGAAAGTTCCATCATGTTGCCCAGAATGCATTTCAACTTTACGACCTCACCCCTCAGCGGGCTGCACGGCACTCACTGCCTGCAGACTACTGTGTGACTTCTGAGATCCTGTCAGAAGGCTCACTTAATCGTAATTTTAGCATAGTGCAACTGTGATATTCGAGTGCTGACTGTCATAGGAGATCTCTAGGATTTTTTTGATTCCCACATTTAGCAACATCCTAGTAATTTTCCAGGTTAATGCTGTTCATCTATGGCAGTCCCAAGTAAGACAGCAGAAATATTAAAAGGTATGAAAAAATGACTGTGACTGTTTTTGTTTGATTGATCATAACAGGCTTGTGGACAGCAGTGGGCAAGTGCTGTTTGTCTCATTTGTACGGTTGAGACAAATACACTGCAGACATAGGTACATCTATAAAAAAAAAAAAAAAAAGAAAAAAAAGCTGCACATATGAAATGGTAAGGATCAAAAATAGAGTGCTTTTCTGTTTTTGCCCCTTTTTCAAAGTGCAAAAAAAAATTCTCAATTTTTTGTGAATAAGCCCTGTTTCAAACTCCATGACAGCCATTGTGTGCTTATCTAGGCGTAATAACATTGCCTTTGGCTCTAAAGAGGGGTAGCTTGCTTGTTTGTGTGCAAGCACTTTCTAGTCAGTTATCAAAGCACTCATTTTATAAAAATAACAATCTGTCATTTCTGAAAACTGCTAGGCGAGTCATAGTTAAGACATCATTGTCTGGGGCTTTTATGATTGGCTGACTTGCATACTTATCATCCATCCATCCATCTTCCAACCCGCTGAATCTGAACACAGGGTCACGGGGGTCTGCTGGAGCCAATCCCAGCCAACACAGGGCGCGAGGCAGGGAACCAATCCCGGGCAGGGCGCCAACCCACTGCAGTGCATACTTATCATAAGAAACAGATTGTATTTTGCATACCTGGGCTCACAATTTATGGCTTTGTTCAGGAATAATTAGTAAACCCTAGCACAATTCCCAAGATTTTATGAAATCTAAGTAAGACTGATAGCTACATTGTCTTTAATTTTTTCAGGTTTGGTATGATTTAAAAAAAAAAAAAAAAAAAAAGGCCATATATAAAGTAGCTTAATGGTGACACTGCTACCTCATGGATCCAGCTTCTATAAATGATGTGCCTAGTCCTGTCTGTGTGCAGCTTGCTTGTTGTCTGTGTTTCTCAATCAGTTTATCTATTGGCAGTGCCAGCTTGAAATCTAGCACCACCTTATAGCCTGACAATAAACCATTGTGTGTCATCCATCCTGCAAATGCCCATTTTGCACCCTGAAAGTCTTTGTTTACAGTGCTTCGTGGGCAGATTTTAATCTAATGTCATGGATAGCAACAGTGTCACACGTACAAAAGAGTGATTTGCTTGTGGTTGTATTTAACTGATGGCCTGAGTGTGTTCACCATGTGATGGAATGGCATCCTGTCGAGGGATTGTTTCTGCCTTGCGTCTGACGCTTTCTGGGATAGACTCCAGCTTTCTTGCAACTTCGCTGTGGGTAAGTGGATTTCAAAAATGGATTTACAGATGTCATTAATTGGCATATGTAAGAAGCTAGAATAATGATTGGTTAGTCTTTATTGTTCACTCCACCTGCATTGCCACTATTCTCATTGGACAATTTTTGAATATACCAAACATTATTTGATTCATATTCAGGGCCTCTCTGGATATCATTTACAATTGGAATTTTACATACATTGCCTATAGAATTGCATTTATCATGGCCCTCGAGAGTGGTGTTTTATATTGGTTGGAAATGTAAGTAAAAATTTCAGTGTAGTCTTTGCATGTGACAGTTCTGCTATTAAAAAGATGTAACAAAATTTGGGATGGAGGTTATATCTATCTGCATCTCATCTCGGAAGACTGATGATGTTAAGTAAGGCTTTTAAAATTACTTCCTAACTGTTACCACTCTAGTTTGAGGTGTAAGCCAATAATGTCAGACTAAACTTCGATTTTGTTGATAGGCTGTGATTTAGCTGAACATTGTTTTGGATGAGAAACTCATATCAAGTAAATATTTAATGCATATGTTTAATTCATGTCTGCCTGTGGGGTTGCCAACTGGGATCCCGAGCTATTTTGTCATGTGGTGGGTGTAGCAATGCGCTATACCAGTGCATGCTCCCCAACCTGACTTGTTTAATTCATTGTTACCACAGAGAATGTGTAATGGAAAATGTTGGACATAGTGGACTAATGTTCCTGATGGAAAGGTTTAAAATGCACAACAAAATGAAATACGCATCAGCCTTTCAGTGTTTTTTTTTTACGGTTTGCGGATATTTGCCTTCCTCGTTCATTTATGTCATCCTGTTTCTAAGTTTTTAAACCTTTTGAAATGATCATGTTCTACTAAACAGTCCATTAATGAATATCAAGTGATACCATTGCATTTATGTGCTGTGGGAATTTTCTAAGTTACCATTTGTGATGTCACACATTTCTGTGTTTTTTCACTTATATTTTAAGTTACGGTAGGTGGCTGGAGATTTGCTGCTTGTTCTTCACACAAAAGCAATGAAAGGTTGTTTTTTTTTTTTTTTTTTTTTGGTAAAATTTAAACCAATGAAATGTGATTATTTGTACCAAATATGAGGGCACAAAATGCCATTTCTGGCTGCCTTTTTTTATATATATAAAATGAGATGAAAGATTAACATTATATCACAAATCTCCCAATATATGAAATAATATGGTTTTAGAATTGTGCTACAGCAGGATCCCACTTCAGTGTTCAGTGATGGATCACAGTGGGAAAATGTTCAAGAAACATTCAACATTGTTTGAATAGAAACAAGAGCTTTATGGCCAGATATGAGGATTGTTTGCATCTCTCAAACTGACCCAGACAACCTGACTACAGATTCACATTGTATGGAAAAACTCATCAGAAACTTCAAAAGATTTTGTTGGATAGTTATCTTATCCAAAGGTCTTGACTAGACATAGTTCTCCTCTCTTGCTTAATGAATCTTAGCCTGAACAGGTCTATTCATTTTTTACATCTAAGATGTCTCACTTAGATAGATAGATAGATAGATACTTTATTAATCCCAAGGGGAAATTCACATACTCCAGCAGCAGCATACTGAAAAAGAACAATATTAAATTAAAGAGTGATAACAATGCAGGTATACAGATGGACAATAACTTTGTATAATTTTAACGTTTACCCCCCTGGGTGGAATTGAAGAGTCGCATTGTGTGGGGGAGGAACAATCTCCTCAGTCTGTCGCTGAAGCTGCTCCTTTGTCTGGAGATGATACTGTTAAAGGATTAAATGAAAGGATTTCCAATGTTGTATCTGTCCTAGTGTCTATATAAACACAGGGAACTCTAGTTTCTGTATTACATCTTGCCTGAAGAAGGGGCCTGAGTTGCCTTGAAAGCTTGCATATTGTATTTTTTTTTTTCAGTTAGCCAATAAAAGGTGTAATTTTAGTTGACATCACAAAAAATATTCAAGAAATGCTGCATTTCCAATTAACTTGCTGGTAGAGAATATGATATATCAGCATTTTTATTCTGATATAAAAAGTGATTAAGAACACGCTGTAGGAGTATCGTTACAATGCAATACAATATAATTTTATTTTTGTAAAGCCTAAAATCACACAAGGAATGCTGCAGTGGGCTGTCTTTTGATAGCGCCCCAGCCTTGACTCTCTAAGAAGATCAGAAAAAACTCCCAGGAATAAAAAAACATTACAACACATGAAGCTGACAACCACAAAAGACACCATAAGGGATAACTTGAGTTAATGGAAAATTAATGTCTTTAGCATTATTACCCTAGGTTCTTGTCTATAAGCCGGACTCGTGTATAAGCCGGAGACCAAAAATCATACGAATTTTTAAAATAAAATCTTCTCATAGATAAGCCAGACTCATGGATAAGCCGAACGTACTATAACCTATAACTAATAGAAGGGAGGGAGCTCAGTGGTCTCACTCGCACCCATTTAATTTCTTTAAGGGGGGAGAGAGTGTGAGATATTGGCGTCTCTCTCACTCCCCGCATGGCGCGGTTGGAGCGGCCGGAGCGCGTTCTTTCTGCTCTGGGCGTCGCCGAGTCAACACGCGCGTGTAGCGGTCATTTAAATTGTGATTTTATATGTAAGCATATTTAAATATATATCGCGGATTTTTTGCTGGTTCGCGGATTTCTGAGGACAATGGGTCTTTTAATTTCTGGTACATGCTTCCTCAGTTGGTTTGCCCAGTTGATTTCATACAAGGGACGCTATTGGCAGATGGCTGAGAAGCTAGATTGCTTACTTTTCTCTCTCTCTTGTGCTGACTATCTGTGATCCTGACGTATGGGGATTGAGCAGGGGGGCTGTTCGCACACCTAGACGATACGGACGCTGCTTCCTGAAAACGACATGCTGCACAGTGCTTCGCATACTTAAAAGCTCGAAGGGCACGTATTGATTTTTGACTGAAAAACAAACTCTCTCTCTCTCTCTCTCTCTCCCTGCTCCTGATGGAGGGGGTGTGAGCTGCCGCCTTCAACAGCTTTGTGCCGCGGTGCTTCGCATACTTAAAAGCCAAACCGCACCATTGATTTGTTTGCTAGAGATTGTTTTCTCTATCTATGTGACATTCTGTGCTCCTGACAGGCACTCCTTTGAAGAGGAAGATATGTTTGCATTCTTTTAATTGTGAGACGGAACTGTCATCTCTGTCTTGTCATGGAGCACAGTTTAAACTTTTGAGAAAGAGACAAATGTTTGTTTGCAGTGTTTGAATAACGTTCCTGTCTCTCTACAACCTCCTGTGTTTCTGCGCAAATCTGTGACCCAAGCATGACAATATAAAAATAACCATATAAACATATGGTTTCTACTTCACGGATTTTCTTATTTCGCGGGTGGCTCTGGAACGCAACCCCCGCGATGGAGGAGGGATTACTGTATAAGCCGGACTTATGTATAAGCCGATATTCTATTTTTTCATTTTCACAACTTTTTTCCTTAGATAAGCCGCGGCTTATAGACAAGAACTTAGGGTAATATAATATATGGCATAGCTGGCTGATCGCTGTCTCTGTGAAATTTTCACGTTCTCACCATAGGCCCATGGTTATCTTTAGATACTTCCATTTCCTCCCTTATGCCAAACCTGTTTAGGTCACAATGACCACTTGCGATTTGGCCTTGTGAGTACCTTTGCACTGGGATAAGCATGTTGGCCAGAGCTGATTCTTGTTGTGTGGTTGATACTGTAAATGTGACATTATATTGCAGTTAGTGAGTTTGGAAAATGAATGAACTAAACCTTGAACATTTTCTGTTTTCCCATTTAAAAAATATAATATATATATATATATATTTCAGCATGTCTGTCTGTTGGTTGGTTGGTATGTTTACATCAGTGTTTTGATTGGCTGATATTCTACGCATTTTGAAAATTTGGACCAACCAACTAAAAAAGAAACAAGCTTGCATTTTAATGACGAAGAAACCCAAGAAAACACCATAAACAATTTGAATATTGCACATTTGCCTCAACAACAAAATAAAAAACGAAGCACTGGGAAGCGAGTGACCAATCGGATTAAAAGAAAAGCTGAAGGAAGTCACTCGACTGAAGAAGACGAAAATGCAAAAAGAAATAAGATTTTGGATATTTCAAGTGCTCAAACTATACCTCAAGAATTGCCAAAAACGAAGAAACCAAAAAGAATTTTTACTGAAGAACAAAAACTGTGGAATAAACAGCGACGTGCAGTACAACAAGCAGCAAAGAGTGTTCAAATCTCGCAGCAGAGACAAAATGAACGCCAACGAGTTGCAGCTTACAGAAGCAACCACACGGAAGAACAAACACAATTGGTTCACGAAATTGAGCGTCTGCGATTGCAACAAAAACGTTCTACTGCCACTGAAATTGAAGTTGCTGAAAGACATGAACATGAACGGCAATGACAACAAGAAAGTCGGTCAAACGCAACTCAAGTTGAATTTGTTGAGAGAAGAGAACAAGAACGTTTACGACAACGAGAGAATCGTTTAAATGCAACTGAAGGTGAAATTGTCGAAAGAAGAGAGCAAGAGCGACAAAGACTACGAGAAAATAGACTTCATGAAAACGAGGAAGATGCAAATTCAAGGCGTCAACAAGATCGCATTCGAACTCGAGAAAGTCGAGCAAATGCGTCTGAAATTCAAGCTCAACTTCGAAGAAACACTGACCCACGTCGAAGAGCCTCTGCAAGAGCTGCTTCCAGCAATCAACTTTGTCGTGCTCTAAATACTTGAATAAACATAGTTTACGTATTCGTTAAGTATGCATTGATTGTGTTAATGATTCATAATTTTATTTTGATAAAGATAAGTCGTTCATTTTATGGCATGTAACACTTTCATACTTTCAGACTTAAACTAGAAACAACTTTCATTATGTTTATTATTGCCTTGGAACTAAGATCCATACAGCTCAGGTGGTAGAGTGCACACTACCCTTGGTCGGTGGTTCGATCCCGGATGCCGGAACAAAGTTAGGACCTAACACCACCTACTGTCCACCTGGGTTCGAATCCCGATTCGTCGTGTGGCACAAATAGCAAAAAACATTTTATTACTAAATTTAATCATGGTACAAATAATTTTGCACTTAATGACTTTTACCCTGCAACACTGATAAAAGTCGCCTGCAGCCCGTCGTTGACGGACACGACTACCTCGTGTGTGTATATATATATATATATATATATATATATATATATATATATATATATATAAAATGTTCTTCATTGTTCAGCTTTCTGGCAACATTTGCTTATATCAAGTTTTGTAAAAGATTGAGTAAACTGTGAACATCACATTCTCAAACCCATGTAGTCCAAATTTGTTGTCAGGGGCTGAAACATATCTCAGCAGCATTGAGCACAAACTAGAGACAAACCCTGGACTGGATGCCTGTCCTACACCCACACTTAAACCAGACCAGTTTAGACCCCCCATTTAGCCTAAGCTGCATGTCTTTAAGAGATGGAAGCCCCAAAGAATTTGCACATTTTCCCAAAAGCAAGTTTTTCCTTCAAACTGCCAGACAGTGACTAAATAAATACCTCAGCAGTGCTAACCACCACATATTAATTCTATCCAAACAGAAAAATGTAATATTAAGATGGTTTGCAGTATGATCAAACAAAACTAATGTATAATGATTCAAGCACACCACAATAAAGTTAATTTCCTTTTCACTAATAAGGAAACCTAGGTAGTCTGAAATAATGATTTCACCAGTAAAGCATATCAGCACAACTATCGCACCTAACATAAAGTGTATCCTGTATAGTAAAATAATATGAAAAGTTAGACAGCTGTTTTGTTCAATAGCAATGGAGCATGATGCATTTTTTTTGATATTGATAGCAAACTTTTATAATTTTTGTCAGTTTTTTGGAAAGTAGAGGACTTTGAGAAACTAGGGACTAAAGTGTATTAAAGCAAGCTAAAAGAGGAAATGTCTTACTTTGCGGGAGCCTTGTAGCTGTTGACAAGCCAATATGTAATCATCTTGCTGGCAAGACGTTTATATAAAAAAGAAAAAAAAAAAGCTAAACGAGATTTGTAAGTTAGTCACTGTTTGTGTTTATTTTTATTTTCAAGTGCTTCTGTTGATGGTTTCATGTTTTCCCATCTGGCAACACTGCAGGCATTTGGCAGTCAGAGATGCCAGTGTCTTTGTAAACACTTGTGATGCTCAAGTAATTTATGTTTTTCTTCTTGAAACTGAACTCAACAAAACAAATAAACTAGCTCCATTCACAAAACTCGCTAATTATACATCTTTCCGTGAGGCCTATATGTCTTGGTATAGGCAGAGGGTATACAAATATTGTGGATGTGAGAGTTTCAAAACAGAGACAGCTTTGTGTCATACTCGTCTGTCCCACAGAGCCTTTAGAATGGCACTGTGGTCTAAAAGGTCCAATTGAAACTAATATGGCTAGTTTTCTACTTAGACTATTGGTGTGAGACGTTTAGATCCATATCTAACATGTTCCAACTCTTGCTTAAATGATTATTGCGCTTGAGACAGGATTGTGTTTGGAAGCAATGTTTGTACAGGGTCATTGGTGGCTGCTAAATGGTTTTATTGCTGCTGGGAAAGCAGCACTTCATCTGTGATGCATTAATGTGGAACATTTGGTAATTGTGCTGATTTTGCTACTGCTGAAGGTATTTAAAGCAGCTTTACAACAGTAGTTTTGTGTCTTTGTACCAAATGGGATATTTTAAAATGAGCATGTGGAGAAAGCCATGTACAAGGTTTAGACTAATTTACTCCATTTGCATTGCTTAATGTTTGCATTGTGCTTTTGCTCTCAGTTGAGTGAAATGAAGGCTTCCTTCTGTTTGGTAGTGGCTAGTTTCTCAGCTCGGCTCTTAAGACTGTTATAGTTATGAGCTTCTCTTAGTTGTCTGGCCAGTTACATATACTGCACCACATGGACTTCTATGCTATTGTGTGGAGCTATACTGTATCCATGAAAAGGGGCCGTATATAAAATAAATACAGTATTGGTCAGAAGTGTTAGAACACCTCAGTTGTTCCAGTATTTCTTCAAATTTAATCAGATGAATTGCAATTAATGACCTAAAATGGGGGAACAAGTAAGCAGTAAACTGCCAGAGGTTTAAATGTAAAGTTCAGGGAACAACTAATAGGTTACAACTTACAGATGTTCTGCAGCAATTAAACAATTTGCACAGGTGTCTTTATTATCTTTAGTTGCAGAACTGCAACATGAATATGTTACCTGGACATGAAACTCCTCCTTTTCCTTCATTTAACCAATCAGAAGTGACGTTGTGTTAAGACATGACCTTGCATTTGAGCTGCTTGACTATCAAGTTCAGTCTTACCAGGTATGCGGTTTTCCTGCCCATTTAGATTATGTTTTGAAACAAAAGGCATTTGTGGCTATTTTGAGTTGTACTATGGTCAGTTTGCTTAATCTTATGTGTTTTAGTCCTGAATTTGTGAAAATAGAATACAAACCCACTATTTAAACCAGTGTCTTAACTTGTTCAATGTAACAAGCAGTATAGCAAGTCTGTAAAGTTGTGGGTTAAAGTTAGTAGAAGTTAACAAAAAAGAACACTAAAGGCTTTTAAAGTAATCAAGTAATGATTAATCAACAAAGAACGGAAATAATGAGGTCTAAAAAAAAAAAGAAAAAAATTGCTAGTGCTGGTAAGAAGGTGGGCTAAGATATTTAAAAAGATACTGACTTGGAAGATTTGGAAAGGGGAAAGAAGAGAGTAACATGATAATTAAGTTTACAACATGTTAAAATACTTGGAATCTTAAAAGCTTTTAAGTACATAGCAATGTTTCATAAGTAGCTAACATTTGTGTGAAAGTTGAAACTGCAATAAAGCTAAGCAGCGACCAGCATGTTATGTTTTATGTGTACAAGTTTATTGGGTCCTTACTATTTCCTATCCATATCATTGGATCCATATCTTACTTACTTGAATGAAACTGCATGCAACACATTGCCAATTTGTGAGTGGAAATTTATTGTAAAGCTACAACCTCTGTGTAGGAGTAGGAAAGAAATTTCCCTCCTTGAAATGCAAATGGGTACTCTGGCATCTAGCATCTCTGCATTTGAATATTGTACGCTTATACAAATGGTATGGTACTACTGTCCATTTCAATTTGAGATGCTTTAAGGAGATTTTAGGCTGTAATTCTGTGATACCTGATATGTGGCAATCCTGCTCAAGCTGGCGCCCTTATTTCAAACTTTGCTCTGATTTGTTTTCTTTTAGATGCCCTTATGTTGAAGTTTGTCTGACTTCAACCAATATCTTCCATGTGAATTTTGCTCATTGTCTTCTGTTTTCTACTTGCAACAACAAAGTTTCCATTAATTTTGTATACAACATAACAATGCTTATTTCAGCCTGTTGCTTTTTATTTATTACTATGTTTCTTAGGCTTGTCAGAGCATCACCAGAGAAGATACTTGGCACCTGGTGATGTGTTTGAATCGCAGATTTCAATCAGTCATTGCATGCAAAGGATATGCAACAAAGCACTAAATATGACTGCTTTAATAGACCTACCAATACTATAGTACTGTATGTCTCAGACATTATAGTCCACTTAAATGGGGGGGGCATGTTTAAAAAGTGTTGTAATTATTACCTGTTGTAACCAAAATGTATTCAAATACCTTTAAATTAAAGTCTGCAATGTGCACTTTAATCACATCGTAACTGTTTAATTTATAATTTTAAAATGTGGAGCAGAGCGGTAAATCAAGGAAAAATGTGTCTTTTTTTAGAAAGGTTTTACAATAGCATACCCGCCACGACATTATCAATAAATATAGACAAATAAGAAAACATGTTGGCCATTTTGTAACATCACCTAATTTCAATTAAATAAGTCAAAGCATTTCTGAGATTCTGAGGTATTTAATTTTACTATTGTAAGGTGGGTTTGAGTCCTGAATATTGATTTATCGAAATGTCCTTTCTTAGCTGATACATACTGCCATAGATGTACCATCCTACAAAATTTCAACTTTTTAACTAAATATAAAAGTGTTTCTGTTAATGAGTGCGCGAAAGTGAGTCAACTTATATATTATATATATATTTATACTGTGTGTATGTATATGTATGTGTATATAATATTCACAGACACACACAGTGTTGGTATCCCTAGAAAAACACATAAATGTTTGGATTAGAGGGCGTTTTCAAACTAGCTGTTTTCTTTAATTAGTATCACACACGTCTTTAATCGTGTAGTCAGTCATTCAGCCTATTAAATGGAGAAAAGTAGTTGTTTGGCGTCATTGTGTGTCCCACACTGAACATAGAGCAGAGACAGCAAAGGAGACAGTTGTCTGAGGAGATCAGAAAGAGGATTATAGACCAGCATATTAAAGGCAAAAGCTAGAAGACCATCTCCAAGCGGCCTGATGTTCCTGTGACAATGTTGCAAACATTTTTCTTTTGTTTGATTATTTGAAGTATTTTGTTTAATCAAAACTCTAAAGCAAATATTGATTTTTATTAAACACTCTAAATAATAATGGGTGCCAAAAGATAAGAAAGAGAGAAATTTAGAAACTGATTTGTTTTTACTTCTCCATGTAGTCTGATTTACTTATGTCTGCAAAGTTTGTCTGGTCACATTTGCATGAATTATCTCCAGTTTTGGAAATATTGTTGTTTATGAATAGTATAGTGCTTTTGTCACTGCTCAAAGCATATGTCAACCAGCACCACATTGCAACAAATGGGGCGGCACTCCTGAGTTTCCACTCATCATGTCTTTCTCTTTGCAGTATCTGGAGGGGTCCTAACGTCAACTGTGTGGACAGTACGGGGTATACGCCTCTTCACCATGCTGCTCTGAATGGGCACAGGTAAGGCACTTTTCCTTTTTCTGATAATTTGGTTCTTTTATATTTCATAGATTGATTATGTGGTGTTTGCTGTGGGGCGGAAAACTTTTTAATTCACATATTGCCTAATAATGATTGCTTGCTATCTTTCTCCTTGTTTGAAGTCTACTATTGGTGCACATTTCCCCAAGTTTTTTGGGTATGTTATTGATTTGCGAAATGATTCAACTAATGTTGACTGTTTCCTCAAATTACAGCTTTGTTTCAGTTACATTGTACTTGACCATATAATATGGTAAGTAATGGGGATAGAAGTGTGGAAGGAAGGAGGTTGTGAATATTCCTCAAAGCACAATTAAGAAATTGAAATTTAGATGAATACATCTTGCTTGGATTAAGGCACAGTTGGTTCCACTAATGCAATGCACTTCCCGTTAACTCAAGATGGGTTCAGGCAATCCACAATTTAGTAATATTTAAGCAGTGCCATGAAATAATCATTGAGAATATCTATATTGCCTCAAAAAAATGGTAGGAGCAGCCATCATTTCAGTAGCTGAACAAGAAGTAATATGTGAGTTGCACAAACAGTACAAAATTGTGTATGCTATTAGGAAAGCAAGAATGTCTGTGTGGAAACCCAAAGCAGATTAAAATTACAAGCACATTAAAGGTCTGAATCAGTGTGAAATGTAATAAAATGTTTTTGGAAATAATGTAGCTTCTGTTAGTTCAATGTTCAAAATAGAATTTTAGTAGTTTTAAAAGTCACACTTAAACCATTGTTGACATTATGTATTCAGTAGCAACATGAGTACTTTAAAGTGCATTGGGCAGAAAATAAAAAGTAAATACAATAACAAACTTTAAAATATTAAGTACAAAACTTTTTATTTTAAGTAGAATATATTTATATGCAAAACTATATTTCAGTTTTAGCAAGCTAAAAGAAATCTGCAATTTCTGCCTCTTTCAGATCTTGTAGTGGTCCCAGTTTTAAACCTCGGTTGAAGAGTTTGCCCTGGATCAGCATGACTGATGGCACCGTACAATGGGATGTTCCCATGGCTGTCATTTTAAAAAGTGATTTCCTGTACATTAAATCTGCAGAATGAGTCACAGTTTACACAGTCAGCCTCTACTTGGCCTTGTGTTACTGTTGTTCTCACATGAGTGCAGTCTTTTGTACCAATGATAGTTGGGAGGCCTAATGAACATTAGGTAGTGTCATTGATAATACTGTACTTTAGTTAGGTAAGGATAAGTCAATTTTGCTTAGTTTTACTTACCATAAAATCTAACAGTTCAGTCACTGTGTTTGGTATTTGAGCCCAGTCTGAAGAAGCTGTGAGGTACACATAAATTTAATCTGTCTTATCAATGTTTTTTTTTTGTTTTTTTTTTTTTTTACAAATCATTAATGGATCATAATTTGAATAATGATAAAATGCAATATAGGCCATTTAATGGTTAGGATTTCAATTCAGTATTCTAGAACTGTGAAGGTGTAAAGGCCCTTGCAGCACCTCCTGACTGTCATGGGGTAGGGTGACAAATCAAAGTGTTTTGCTGTTTGGAAAATCATGAAAGAGTGTGCTGAATATGAACCAAAATGATCACAAGTGCTAGTAATCTTTTGGTTCTTTTGCACTTCTTGGTAGCTTTGTTCATATGCCTTTTATGTGTAAAATTACCAGCTAACTCCTTGGACAGTGTGAAAGGGGCTATGGTGCATGTAGATGGTGAGTGTTGTTTGTGCCTCCAAAGTGACATTTCTGTTGTGGGTGGCATTTCCATTTCAGTTTTGGTTAACACCATGTATCCAATTTTTTATTTGTTCACATTTTTCTGATGTTATATTTGTGCATCAATTATTGATGTATATTTTAAGTGCCGCTTTTGCCGGTTTTACTCACTGCTCTGTAATTTTACAGGCTTAGTTTATTGTTATTTCTTGCATTGTTTTATGGTCTTTGCAATTTGCCCTTTGGGATTCTCGTAACTATAACTTCTTCTCACCCAATTGTGTAAATGTTTCCTTTCAGAGGCAGAAAAGCTGGTTTAGAATTTAGATTGTAGGAGAGCTTCATAAACACCTTTTTTGCACATTTTCCTACCACCACCTAATCTTCTCTTTATTTTAAATACAATGTCATCCAATTTCCCAATTTAGTTACTTTTTCAAATGCTAATTATTGTGTACTGATTTTTTTTTTAAATTACCCAGGATGGTTTATTCATCTGTGTATATATTTTTTTGTTTTATTTTTATTTTTAAACTTTTACTGAGCGTCAAATGCACTGTGTCAGTGTCTGCAAAGTCTTCTTTTTTCATATTTGTTTTCATGCTGCTGTTAAAGTAATTGACTTAGTTCATTTAAACTGTGCTTTAAAATTATATTTGAGTATGATTTAAGTGAGATTATTTCACAAAGTCCCATTACAGATAAGAATTGCACAGAAGCACCACCTTGTAAAACTACTATAATTGCACCAATGTAATAATAAAAATAAATGGAAAAACATGAAATGTATTGTTTTGAGTAATTTATCCCAGGATAATCACATGACTGGGACTTCAGTTTGTCTTGCTCTCATGGGAAGATGCAGTTCTTACAGACCTTTTCAAATTTTGACTGAAACTGTCCACTGCTTCTCAGTAGGAAATATTGAAATTAAAATTTGTTATAGGCTATAATTAAAGATCAGTTCCAGTCTTAAAGTCCTCTATTTACCTTTTAAAAACAGAATCGGAGCTCATTTCTTTTACACACATTTAATTTTGTATTTATTCATTGGTAATAACTTAGCATTTTTGTTACAAGTCCTTAACTACCACAGTTGCACTAAAAGTTTTTATTATACACAGAAATATAACATATGTTAATTCCAGCACAAATATTACTCCATGTGAAAAATCTGGATCCATCTGTTTATTTCTGTGCTGTTTTAGTGACAGCCATTATGGGCATTATAACCAGTAGTGCACAAGATAATTACAGGATGCCATCTTCCCAACTTGCAGTAAGTAGTCTGGAGCCCATACCTGTCTTAAGTATTATTTGAGGGCATTTGAATTGTGGCTATACTTATTGATTATTGAAAAACTAATTATGAAAGTAATGTTTTTTGTGAATTATTGAAAAACCCCTAACTTGCTGGCAACTTAATCATTAAGCCATTGCAGTTCCTAAAAGAACCTCTAAGTTTCAGCAGATGATTTTTATAAACTGAATCACTCTAGGAAATGATTAGTTCAATAGAAATGCCTTGAGCTTTAAAAGTTCAAACCTACATTATAATTAGAAACATAGTATTTGATTTTGCCAAAAATATTTCCAATAACGAAATTGTTGTGTTTAAGTAATCTTCTGGCATTATAATTTGATTTATTGAAATGCTGAACAAATTTATGAATAAACCCTGTTAGTCATTTTACTCCTGATTAGCAGGTTGTCTCAGTAAATTATGGAATCACTAAATCACTGACACTTTTCTTTTTAAAAGATTCAAATCAAATGGCTTTTTAAAATTTTATTTAATAGGTAAGTAATGTAACCTTGCATAGTTTTTCAAACAAGAAGGCATTTTCGTTTTTATTTTTTTATTGAAGTATGTAATGAAAGGAGTATTCTTATTTAATATGCTTTGTAAATGCTCCCATTCCTTACTGTAATTTCCATTTTTTTCAGTAACACATTGTCCAGTGTGTACATTATATAGTGTATAATTTGATGTTTCACAATTTAAGAGAAGAATTGCAGATTAATCATTATTTATACACCAAAAAAATTTCTGTTTCAATATGTGGTGAAAATGAATCATGCTATTACTGAACTAGAATGGGGTTAAAATTGTTATGCAAATACTAAATGAATAAGATTAATGATCCCAGTAAGTCTGCTGAGGCACTGAGTTGTCATTTCATATAGTCGACTGAACACATTTGTGAGTGTGTGGATTGAGATGTTACTTATGATGATAATTTGACAAACCACCTAATAGAGTCAAGTATGATAAGAGAGTAGAACTTAGTCATGTTAATGATAATATTGTTTAACTTTTGTCCTGTGAACAACATATTGGATATGTGGGAGCATTCTCATGGATGAAGATTACATTTAGTAATAAATAAATAATAATGTTTTACTTGTGAACAACATGTTTAACATGTGGCAACAGGAAATTATTGAATATTACATCTAATGATAAAATGAACAAGTCAGTGATAAGTGAATCAAATGATTCAAACACTTTCTGATGAACCAGAGTGCTGTGCCCATTTTCTAATCCTGTATATTAGTTTTAAAAGCAGTTGCTCACTGCATGGGTGAAACACAGTAGACAGTATTGCTTTTTTCCCACTAACACCATGAAAGAGAATGACACTAAAGTTATGGTTTCTGGTGTTTTTTCCATATTGAGACAGAGTGAATTCTAAATTCTGTCTTTCACTCCGTTTCTGAAATGCTGAGTGAGAGATCCTTTTCCCACTGTACTCTGGGATCTTTAAAAGGAATGGACTTTAAAATGATTTTATATATTATAGAAATGCTGTCCGAGTCCCTAAGATGGATCAATATATCTTCTGGAATAGAAATAGGTGGGAGGTGAGGAATACTGGGCAGATTACGTTTAGCAAAGTTTCTGACTTGGATATAGTGGAAAAAGTGTGTTGATGGGAGATTAAATTTGGAGTGTAATTTGTTCATAGGATGCAAAGACATTATTTATATAAAAATCTTTTTTTTTTTTTTTTTTACTACTGATGGTAAAAGTATCTAGTTTCTCTTAAAGGAATATTCAACCAAGTTGATATTATTTTTTATATATGGTCAATGCTGGACAACAGCAAACGATATGGAAAAACCTCCATGGGAAAAAAAGAAATAAAATTTCCTGTAGCTTGTGTTGCATAATCCACATGTCTGTTGTCCATTTGAATGCTCAAAATGTGCCAAATAAGGGGGGTTGTCTTCAGTTCAAAAACTTTCTCCCATGAAGCTTCGAGTTGACTATTTATGATTTGTTCTGTTTAATGTGGATGTAGGTATTTAACAATATTTTACCAAAAACCATACATTTTGCCTGTTTTGAACATAATGACCAGATAATGAACATGTGGATTACACGTCACAAGTATTTAGATATTTTTTTTTCTTTTTCCTTGGGGGTTTTTCACATTGTTTGAAGCATTTGCTAAAATTGGACCACGTTCTATGAAAAATGTTATGATGTCTTTTCTCTATGAAAATACGAAATTAAAAATTTTTCTTGGACACCACTACAACCTACATGGAGTAAGTAACATATTAAAAAAATATATATATTTTCAAGTGGAGAGAAATCTTGGAGAATCTAGGCATTTTTACCAGCAGTTAAAAAAAAAGGAAGTTTATTGTCGGAGATAAAAAGTAAATTGTGAAAGAAGTTGGAAACCTGCCAAGTTAGGAATACTGTAAATGGAGACAATGACTGGCTCAACAGTATACAGCAATTTCCTATTTCTTAAATTTGAAGTTAAACTCCATAGGTTCCTGTCAATTGTACTTGGGTATTATCAGCGCTGATACAACTTAATGCATACTTTTATAGAGTTTTACTTTCCCTTATCCCTAGTGGGAGCGGTTATTTGACTACTATTTCAGTGAATTCCCAGTGACTTGCACCTCAATGGAGATGCATGTATTTTTTAAACTGACGTGTGTTTTTTATGTTTTTTTTTTCTCTGCGCTGTTTTACTTCACACAGAATGCCTTTTATTTCTTCCAGCTTATTTTATATTACCTGTAAAATCTGGTTCATTATGAATTACATTTTTAAAGTTGCATTGAACGCTGTCAACAAATTCTTGTATTTCATCTTTTGTATAGGTGAATTCATTCATAATTTTGTATAAAGAGCACTTGTTGCACAGAGAAAGACATGCAAACATTTAAAGCAATAGTAGTAATTACAGAAGTAAAACTCGAAGACCTGGCAGTAGTGGCAAACAAGATAGTAATCTTTTTTGCAGCACACTTTATTGAGATATATCAATGCAGATCTCGTGGAGTAGGGGCTAAATGTCTTTTGAAAAGGCCACACTCCCCAATAAATGGTCCTTTTATTTTGAAGCCTAGGCTAATTATTTAATGCTTCCAACATCCGCCTACTTCTGTCACACTGTGAAAGAACAAACTCCTCAGGTATTAGACAAAAATGGTACCCAACTTGACTTTTAATGCAAATTCAGCTTCTCCAAATTAAGCTGATGTCACATTACACAATGTCTAGTCATTACAGATGTCAAACTTGATGGCTGCAGCTACTAATAATATCGTTGGTTAATGTCAGTTTACATGACTGATAAACACTAGACATGTCACATTTAGTGATTGTATGCCAACCTTCCAGCACAGTTGGGCTCACCTTTTTTTCTGACAGCTAATAATGTGCTGCCTAATGGAGCCGGTGCTGTAGAAAGTGTTAACAGCTATGAAGAGTTCAGCCACAATCTCTGCTCTTTTTAATTTTTTTTTCCATTCTGTCATGGTACATAAAGCATGAGACTTCAGACAGACAAGTCTCTCTTCTGTTAGTTAAATGCCAAACACTTGTGATCCTTTTTCCTTGTTCTCTGCATTATAATATGCATTGTACGTCTGGATGAGCATATTATCAGCTGTCATGCTCACAGAGCCCACTCCTATCACTAAGAACAAAATCAAACCTGTGTGATTTGGTTGAAGCAAGTCGTCATGTCACATTATGCAACTACCTCTGACTCTCTAAGATGGTGTAGATGAAGGCTATGACTGAAAATAACTGAAAAAGTTTGGTAATGTGGCATAGCCTTACGCAGCTTTTAAGGTGCAGTCCCAAAATCACAGCACAATCACAAGCACATAATCAAAACAAGAAGACCTGGTGCATCACTGAGAACAGGACCATGGGCAAGTTTCCTGTCTGTTGCAGAGCTCATAGTTGTTCAGTTGTTTCCAGGTAACTTTTTTCAGAGTTAAGGTTCCAAGATTGAATGCCTGTATGAATTCTAAGAAGTCAACAGTTAAATGTTAAAAAGTTGCAAGCCTGCCAAGCTTTAGTAGATGCCAGTATATCATGTTATTCAATTATTTGTAACTGCTCCAAATGCATTTTTGTCCCTTCACCTGTTAGTTCAATAGCAAGTTTTTCTAAGAAATTTTTAGTTTATATAAAAATGCGTTATACCTTAGTTTGAACTTTGCTTTGAAGTTAATTGTTTTATAGTTTAATACTGTATCACTCATACAGTATATATAGCTTCTGACTATAAGTAAAATGTTTTTTCTAATGCAAACTAAATATATGTTATGTATGCATAGAAGTATATGCAGACTTTGAATATATAAAATTGTCATTCAAAAACTCACACACCCCTGTAATTTTGAAGCTGGATCTTGGTCTCAATTGATAACTCATGACACATGCAACGCGACCCAAGAATTTGACAAGTGTGGCAAGGCTGGACCAAAATTGGGCTTTGAATCTCTTTCATAGCTGGCACAGACAGAGCAGTGTGTGTCTCTGTGTGTGGTTTGACAGGTTACATGTGTCAGAGCGACCAACTGATGTGCAACATACCTGACAACACAGCGGAGTGTACCAATGACAGGAAACACCACCACCGCACCACCTAAAATGACACGCATGCTTTTAATTCACATTGCCGCCTTATTCAAATCATGGAGTGGAGGAGACAGGATCATGGTCATTTGACCAAATGATAAAACTGTATTTGTCCATAGTAGATTAGGTTATGGCTTCCGTTGGTGGGATTATATTATTTAAAGTGATGAATGGGCCACCCACTGACAGGTTTCAGGTTTTGGTGCCACATTTAATAGTTTCATATTTTTTATATGTCCCATGCAGCGAAATTGTGGAACTGCTCCTACGGAATGAAGCTTTGACAAACATAGCTGACAACAAAGGCTGCTATCCACTGCACCTGGCGGCGTGGAAGGGGGACCAGCAGATTGTTCGGCTGCTAATTCGGCAGGGACCTTCACATCCAAAACTCAATGAACAGGTCTGTAAAAAAAAAAAAAAAAAAAAATTCTTTGAGTGATATGGAATAAAAACTTCTGAAATATGAAGGGTTGGATGGGCCAGAATATTCAAGAATTACCACTATTAGATTTTAGGTTGAGAAGACTGTCCTCTTTGGCTTTATTTAAAATGTTTGAATCCTTTCATTTATGGGAATAACACTGATGAATGAGAAACCCATAACACATTTCATGAACATTTTAAAAAGTAACTTTTGAAGGTAAAATGCTGAGTCTATGGTTTTCTTAAAAAGGAAGAATGAATAAGGCATAGTTAATATACCTTTATTTGCTGTTAATTACTGTACTGTATATCACATCTTTAAAAAGACTTCTCCTTTTTGAGTAAATGGATGGGATGGGATTGGAAGGTGTCAATTGTAATTCATTCCCTGCATAAAGAAACTAAATACATCTGAAAAAACAATTTTGTTATTCTGGATAAACAGGAGAATTCTTTGAAGTTTGACCCTTGCTAGGATTTGTTGAGATACTGCAAAGTGTAAATAGGTTTCTTACACCAGCTGTCAAATAGATAGAGTAAACTTTTTGGCCCTTTACAAATAGGTTTTTATATAATTATACACACTAGAGTCTGAACACACACCAGAATCAGAATGACTGAAAAGGAAGAATGCCAGTGAGGCATTATGCAGGCATATTACTGTTGGTATAAAGGAGACCCAGTAATGTTTCCTGACATAATTCTGCTGAATGATTTGTTGGCTGAAAGTCCTCAGTGTCGGTGTGTCAGGGAGATGATGTGCAGCATTGTTCATAATGGCACTCAAAGGGTCCAGAGTGCATCCTGTAAGTGAGTCTGCCCCTTTTATTAGTTTGTTGATTTGGTAGGTCTCATTTGTGGTGAAGTTACCAGCCCAGAACATCACAGCATAGAAAAGTCACACTGGCCATTACAGAGCTGTAGATGGTATGATGGATGTCACTACACACATTAAAGGAATGCAGTCTTCTAAGAGAAAAGAGCCCGCTCTGTCCTTTCTTATATAGTTCCTCAGTGTTCCAGGACCAGTTCAACCTGTCATTGATATGGACCCCCGAGTACTTATATGAGTACACCACCTCTACATCCACTCCTTCAATAGTGACTGGACATAGAGTTTCTTTGGTGCAGAAAAAGTCAGTAACCAGTTCTTCGGTTTTGCCAATGTTAAGATGCAGACAATTCTCTTTTCACCAATAAGCAAACTTTTCCACCTGTCTCCTATATTTTGTTTCATGCCCCTTATAAATACACCCCTTAAGTGCTGAATCATTTGAGAATTTCTGGAAGTGGCATGACCTGGTGCTATATTTATAGTCTGGGTTGTACAGAATGAAGAGAAAACTGGACAAGGCTGTTCCTTGTGGTGCTCCAGTGTTGCTCACATCTGTATCAGAAACACAGTTCCTGGGCTGACTGCAGTTTGTGAGACTTAACAGATAGCTTATTATCCAGGACACCATAGGCTTATCCATCTGCGTATCTTTGAGCTTACCCCTTAATAGGGATAGTTGGCTGGTTTTGATGGCACTTCAGAAATCGATAAACATAATCCTTACGGTGCTGTCGTCTTTGTTCTGGTGAGAATAAACCTTGTGGAGCAGATCGATAATTGCATCCTCCACTCCATTCTTTGTATGATAGGCAAATTGCAGTAGTCCAGCACGGTGGCGCAGTGGGTAGCTCTGCTGCCTCACAGTAAGGAGACCTGGGTTCGCTTCCCGGGTCCTCCCTGCGTGGAGTTTGCATGTTCTCCCCGTGTCTTCATGGGTTTCCTCCAGGTGCTCCGGTTTCCTCCCAAAGTCCGAAGACATGCAGGTTAAGTGCATTGGCAATCCTAAATTGTCCCTGGTGTGTGTGTGTGTATGTGTGTGTGCGTGTGTGTGTGCCCTGCGGTGGGCTGATGCCCTGCCTGGGATTTGTTCCTGCCTTGCACCCTGTGTTGGCTGGGATTGGCTCCAGCAGACCCCCGTGATCCTGTGTTAGGATATAGCGGGTTGGATAATGACTGACTGACAGGTGGTCTACCACAAGTGGACTTGTATAGTCCAGGACCACCCTCAAAGGCCTTCATGATATGAGACTTTCATGCCCACTGGTCTGTAGTCATTAGGTGTATTAATAAAAAATAAATAAATAAACTAAAAAACAATTTCCTGTGCCATCATTCAGTTAGTCCATTTGTATGCAACTTTAGTACACTTGCACGAGATCAAACTGCCTCTTTTATTTTGACTTCTAGTTACTGTGCAACAAGTCTATAGTGGAGTTTAATTATATTCAAAATAAGTCTAAATGCTGAAAAGCGGATCTTTTTTTATTATTTAAAAAAAATCTTCGTTCATTAACCCATTTATATGTCATCATAACTTAAAGTTATGCAGTGCTGTATTTGTTTTCAGCACTTAGTTTAAAAGGATTCAACTGAAACAGACTGATTTGATTTTATAGCTTGCCAGTTAAATGGTTAATTACACTTTTATCTTCTATTTTTAAAAAAAAAAAAAAAGAAACTGTTGGTGCTAATTGCCTAAATAGTGTAATATGCATATTACTGATATGGGATCCTAATTGCTTCACCATTCTCTAACTCATGAAAATAAAAATGTTTGTGTTGCTTTTTAAAACATACCAGTTTTTCTTTTTTTTTTACATTTGAACAAATTCAGTGTTTGCACCTGTTGTACTAGAGACAACAAGCAACGTATTTATCTGTTGGAGAAAAATTGTACTGACGACAGAATGAGGCATACTGCTCAGCATCCCCTTTTTTTACAGTCAAGTTCCAAACGAGTTATTAACCCAAGTTATTGCTCTTAATGATACAAATGTTTGCCAAGACAAATCTGTTTGTATTAATGTAAATTAAAGATGCCTTCCTAGGAAAAAAAATCAGGTCCAAGTAGTTTCACATTACCAGAATAACTAATTGCATAAATAAAGTTTTAGAGAATAGTAAGAAAGTTTTAATTTTTCAGATTATTAGTTCATCGCTTGTCTATAAGACTAAGAACCACAGAAATGCATGTTTCCTCTGAGCTGCTAGTACAGGGGCCCACAACGCAAGCTAGTCACTGATAGTTAAAAGCATTGTGATTGGTTGAAAATGAATGAGAACGTTCATTTGTGGAGATGAAAGACCCTACTGCAGTCACCCAGAATAGAACAAGGAAAACTCCTCTCCCGACAAATCATCTTCTAAAATTTGAAGTTACATCAACGGTCATCGTATAATAAGAGGCTGCTTTTGTGTTTGTTGGCTGACACATCCCTCTTTCCAGAAATATTGAGATACACAACAAAAGGAAGAATTTACATATTAGATGTAGGCAGAATTTGGCAGGTCTAGGTGAAGATAAGCACTACATGTGCAATCAAGAATTGTTCAAAGTCAGTATATTGCTACTTAGAGGACAAGTGGTCCTGTCATTGAGGCTGTACATCAAATGGAGTGAAAAAGTAGTTGATCTCTGATGATTTAGTGCATCACTTGCACCATCTGTAAACTGTACAGAACTCTTGGTGCCCTGCTTTTATATGAAAAGACACAGTGCTGGTGACTTAAGTGTTTTCACCTCATAGAGAAGTGTCCTGCTGTGTGTAATGATGTTGAGTAATCAAAATGTGTTTTTATTTATTTTGTTGGCCTTTGTTGTGTGCAAAACTGCAAACAGAAAAGTCAAATGAAGTATGCATAAAATTAAATAATTAAAGATATATGTATGTATCAGCCAAATTTCACCTGCATTTGAAGTGCTTTAGATTGACCAACATCAGTGCTGGCATACACATTCTAAATGGGGGCTGAAAAACCTGCTCAACTTACATTCAACTCTGTTTGAAAATCAGTTTGCTTTAATTTTCCAATTACTGTAAACTTCATCAGGATAAATGGAGTGGGAATGCATGAATGAATGGATGAAATGATCATTTTCCATCTGTTGAAGAATGTTTACATTTTATGTTGTTTTGTAATTAACGTTATAGACAAAAAATGATTGTGCTTGAGTGACACCTCCACAGACAAAGCATCTGAAGATTTTCTCCAGTTTGTGTAGCTGGGATCATTAGTTTTACAAACATGCTTTTGCCATAAGTAGCGTTTTACAAAGCAGTGTAATATTTTCAACAAGAAACCTCTTGGCAACGTTCTTTTCAATATCTGCACACTAAGGATTTAACAAGAGTGCTTCTTCAGTTTTTTAACATGGGGTCTTTGTCCATTCATAACTAATAATGCTTTTTTCAGATAAATAAGGAGATGCAAAGATATTTGAATATTTGAGTGTTTTTTTTCTGTGGGGTTAAACTATTAAATTCTTAGATTTATAAAGCTAGTTATAAAGATCCCCAAAATAGCCACCTATTTCATCGACTATATTAGACTTGTAAATGCAGTGAGGTGATAATCGAAGAAGGGTGTCAGAGAAGCACCTTGAAGTAAAATGTGAGACTGGGAGTATTCATGCTAATTAGGATGGCCAGTCCTTTGTCGTGGAAGGTCAGTGTGGGGATATGCTTTTGTTCCAACCAAGATCTTAGTTAAAACAATGTCTTGTGATTATTAGACCATTCTATTCAAGTATGTGTTCATTCTGCTGTATCCAAGGTATTTTAAATTTTCCATAAAAAATGTAACAGTGATTTTTATGTAAAGAAAGGAATAGAGCCCCTTAGTCCATCAAGTTTTTAAAATTATCTAAAATCTTTTTATTATTGTTTTTTTTTTTTTATATACTCATAATTAATTGTTTAAACATTACTCTCTTCCTCCTAGAGCTCTGTAAGCACCAAAGAATTCAAAAGGTGTGGCCCCTTTGACCCCTATATAAACGCCAAGGTGTGTACCCCTCACCCTACTCAGCGGTAA
Organism: Erpetoichthys calabaricus; assembly: GCF_900747795.2. Lineage (NCBI taxonomy): Eukaryota > Metazoa > Chordata > Cladistia > Polypteriformes > Polypteridae > Erpetoichthys > Erpetoichthys calabaricus. The sequence goes on from NC_041396.2 coordinate 85,235,356, forward strand.
TTACCCCTTCTCTGCCTTTAAAAGCGCAATGCCCTGCCTGATTTTTCTGCCGTCTTACAGCTTTGTCTTGCTTTTATTGTCCCGGGAGTTGGTGGTGTCTTTTAAGAAAAAGAGTATGCTGGTGGAATACATGGTCGCTGTGATTGGGGAGCTTGCCTAAAGGTCACTGTTTAAATTTGTGCCGAGCAAGTAATATGATGCATGTCCATATTTGTACAAGACTGTTAAAAACAGAGGTATTTTTTTGTTAATTTCCTGTGCTTGTCTGGTGTGGATTCTGCATATTCATCCCATGTGTACTAACGTTTTCTTTGGATACTCTAGTGTTCCTCCCACATTCAAATGACATTTAGTTTAGGCCGAGTGGTGACCCCCCCCCCACCCAGTTAAATTTGTATTACTGTGTAGATTTTGTTCATTCCTGGTCCCTATAGTGCTGTCCATGTTGCCAGGAATAAATGACATTTAGAAAATTGATTTTTTTGAAGACACAATATTATACTATACTAATATCAACTATTACATGTTTTATAATTTTACATATTGGAGTTGACACAATTATAAATAATTCAACTAAGTGAGTAATTTCATTATCTGTTTTAGACCATACATGTACAAAACAGCAGTGGAACTAGCAGCCCATATATTCCCCAAATGCTTCAGTGCTAAATCATAGACCAAACAAACCCCACCTGAATATCCTTTGAAAACCAAACCTGCCATCTATAGGTATAATATTTTCTTCCTGCTTAAACTTAATCCCAGCAATATCTTATGTATGATGTCATGTCAGTGAAACTTAAAAGTACCATTAGAAAACAGCATGCTATAAAACACACAATGGTACTGTACATGTTTGTTGATAACTATGTATAGCTCTCTAATTAAAATGTTTATTAGCTATAAAGTACACTTTGTGACAAAGCAAAAATAGCTGTGCCCAACAGCATCTCTTCAGTTTTTCAGAAAATGTGTATTCAGAACAGGTGACTTGTGAGACGCAATGATTCTCATGGCAAAATAATTAATTTATTATTCAAGATGAGGCCTTTCTGAGGACGTATTGTAGGCATTTAAAACTATGATAACTTATAATCAAAGTGGTTTTGCGTCATGGCATTGGAGCATATGGATGTTAAATGTTACCTTGTGGCACGTGAAACTATTATTTTAAGGAGGGGACAATAGTTGAGATTACCGAATGTCCTACATACGAATGCTCATTATGGTGGGCATTCTTGGTGTGGTAGGTAGTTTTACAATGCATTGCACAACCACCTTCATAAATAAATGCTGCAGATTGGTTTCATTTGTCAATGAATTGATCATGTGTGGTGTTCACTTTTAAATACAAATGTGATAAATTTATGAAACGGTTGTATTCTCAAATACATGTCTTTGAAATTTCTGATAGGCACCTTACTTGCTCCTTATTGACCATTTCCATGCACCCTCATTCCAGTACAGTGCCAAAAGAGGACCAAGGTAGATTTTTCTGGTAAATCATTCCTGGCTGCATATTGTGTCCTCAATAAAGTGTTGCATTTCTTGCTGCCTAACAAACAATGCATTTCCATATGTGCTTGTTGTCTGCTACAACGACATTTTTACTATAAGAAATTGGTTGATATCTCTACACAGTTACAGAATAGCTTTGTTAAACACTGACAGCACATTATGTCTTTGGATTGTGGTGCTATGCAACCATTTGTGCTTCAAAATGTTGAAACGCTCATTGTCTTCCTTCTTAATGATTGTCCATTTTTAAATTTAACAGGAGGATTTGACATTTATCAATTTACTATTTGTAGGTATCCTCAACGAATCAGCTTGAATCCCTTATTGTTTCATAGTCTAACTGCCTACCTAGTAACCTAGAGAACTGACCAACTGTGCTAAGCTGTAATGGTCTGCATACACTTCTTACATGACAGTGTTGCGTAGATTTCATTTTTTTGAAACTTAGACAAGTGAAAAGTATTTATATCTTGACATTAAATCTTGTTTTACTTATTGTAAGAATTATTGACTTATCAAAAAACTTGAATTCACAAGTATTTAGCATATTTTAAGAAATCTATGTCTGTAGTACTAGGGTGTTGTACTGTGTTAGCCATTATGAATGTAGAGAAAAGCCAAGCAAAATGACACCTTTTATTGGCTAACTAAAAAGATTACAATATGCAAGCTTTCAAGGCAACTCAAGTTCCTTCTTCAGGCAAGGTGTTTGCCATTTTGCTTGGCTTTTAAGAAATCTTGAAAAGTGGATTTTGCTTTCCCCAATGGCAGATTTTTTTTTTTTTTTGCTAAATAAAAGAAAAACAACTCCCATTTAAAGTTTTTTGTTTAGTTTTTGCATATGCACGTTTGCAGTGTGAATGTTTGTGTTCCAACCAGATTCACCATAAGTGATGATAATTGATCTTTTTGGTCTTTTTTCTCTTTTCTTATTCGACATTCAGAAAAGCACAGCGTTATGATTTTTACATTATAAGACATTTAGAAATATTTTTATCTTTTGCTATAGCTTTAAATGCTTAACTCTTTTTTTTTTCCCCGTTATTTTTTTCTTTATACTGTATAGTCTGCTCCTTCATTGTATCCTAATGGTGACAATTAAACACAAGCAAAGCAGACACCCAGATGAACAACACTAAATGATGAAGAGCTGCAACTGCTTCAGCATCAGACCCACTAATTAGTCAGTAATGGAAAGGCAGAATAGAAATCAGGAGTAACAAAAATAAAAAGTAAAAAAAAAAATACAACTGCTTAATTTTTATTAAAATGAATTAACACACTTACTTTTGTAATTTCTTCATTGACCCCAAAACACAGAAACTGGAAAATAACAGCTTACTTAATTAGGGCAAGAGTCCAATTAAAAGCAGAAGTTCGCAGGAGCCAAAACTTGCAGCCCCAGAAGGTCCTCAAGACTGAGTTTGGAAACCTCTGGTCTATAGTGTTTAAAACAGACACATTAACAATCTCCAAAAAGAAAGATAATTCCAATATGTATTGCCTCACCTCAAGATGTTCTCTAAAAACATCTGCATTTTCTCAGTTTTGACCTAAGACAAGTGGTACTGTAAAACACTGTAACATAATGAGGTTCCGTAAATGTCTGCAGCACCAGTATTATTTTTTTTTCACATTAGAAAAAGCAATTGACTGAAGTAGCTCCAAGCTCACTTTTTGTAGAGCATTGCTTAATGTATAGCATTGCACTCTATTTGCTGAAGACCTACTTTTACTGTGGAAGCAGCTATGGGTAATATTCTAGAAAGGAAGAGGCATAATGTATTGCTGTGGCTATGCCTACTGCGCACTTCCAGCTGAAAGAGTATTTTCCACTACTGCCATAATCGTCACCAGAATATATGGATGTTCTGGTTCTATGACAGAAAAACACACGAGGTATAATTTTGCTGTAATGAGATCGTTATTGCAGCAGAACTAAGATGCCCCTGATTACAAGAAATATTTGCATTTTGATTTAATGTATACTGTTATATAAAAATTTCAAGTTTTTCTCTTTTTTTTTTTTTAAATAAAGTATTTAGCAGTCATGCTTACTAAAATGTGATGTATTATTCACATGTAGCTGAATGGCTCTTAGGTTGATGATAAACTATTGTTAGGCTCTTTACATCTCTCTGGTATAAAAAAAAATCTTGGAAGGAGATGAGACATGATTTTCTTAGAGAGACACTTTCACGTCCCGTGAGACAAGACTTTGTGCCAAGAGATTTAACCACGCCCGGGGCCGGAAATAAAAGACAAAGTGTAGAAGACAAAGTAGAACGTCGTAAAGAATTCAAAATCATTGGCATGGTACACATGCAGAGCAGGTTAGAGATAATGGAAGTATGAAAATTCTAAAGTCTCAAAAAAAGGATAATAAAGATTGCATTCGCACAAACAAACGGAAATTATTATTATATATATTGTAATATATATATTACATTATAATATATTGTTTGGATTTAAACTTTAAGTCGGGGACTTGTAGATCGCCTAATTCATGTTGCCATCTGGAGAAAAAAAAGTAGTGTTTCTTCCCAATGAAGAGGCGTTGTCACGATGTAATTCCAAACACAGAATCAAAATTCAATGCAATTCTGACGAAAGGGTAAAAGCAAAAAGAGATCGAATATGTGGACATAGGTGATATGACAGAAGTATGTAGATATTATTTGACTTTAAACTTTAAGTCGGAGATTTGTAGATCATCTAATTCGTGTTGCCATCAGGGAAAAGTAGTGTTTCTTCCCATTGAAGAGGCGTATCCGCGAGAATGAAAAGATTTGTTGTTTGGTGAAAGTGAAATCCACATACACATGCGGCAGAGACGCAAAGTGGCTGGTGTGTAGCGCAGGCTGGGGGGGTTGACAAGCGAAGTGAGCAGTGGGCGAGACCCCCTAGTGTTTAATAAATATTCATTATGTGGCATTTTGATGTGTCAGAGATTTTTTTTATTTGATAAAAAGATAAGACAATGCTAAATCATTCAAATTGTCTATCATTATTATAAGTTCTTACCTACAGTTGATTCACCAAAGCATGTAGCCAGTTGTTTAAAATCTTAATCTTCCTTAACTTCGAATGAATTCACAACCCCTGACTAATGTAATCTGAAGGTTTAAGGACTGAGGTTTGGTGTTTTGGAAAATATACACCATAATAATAGTAATCAGTTAATTGTGTGGTACCACTAACAGTATTCAGTATCATAAATTATATTACAGAGCAAACAAGATTATAACATCACATTCTTAAACCTGCCTTATTCAATTCAGGGTCATAAAGCAGCATTGGGCAGAAAGCAAGAGCTGGTTAATTGCAGGGCTTACTCACGTATACAGCCAAGCTTGTAGAGGGCCACTGCTCAACCTAATATACCTCTTTTTGGAGAGGTGGCAGAAAAACACAGTCAGATAGGGGAAATATATTACTTTAAAAAAGTAAAACAAATTAAAAATTGCAGTGTTCTAGACAAACCAAACACAATCATGACCATTTTTTCTTAAACTTGAACGTTCTGGTGGAGGAAAAATCCAAATTCTGATATGTGTATCCATTGGACAGATACTTTTAAGCGCATTGTGGAATATGTGGGAGTTGAAATGACCGGTAGCTAACTGCTAAAGTGATTTGAGTAAGTTAATAATGGATGACTTAAGGGAGGCATTAAGAGATGTAAACAAACAGCCTGCAGGACAGTCTTTAATGTCATCAGTGATGATGACTGTAATGTTGTCACCATTTACTTGCACATGTCTATGTGTGTGTTCTAATAACACAAGCTTATTAGAAATTGATCCACATTGCCTGTCTTATTCATACTGTGCTGGTACTGAAAGAGAAGCACACCATCCCTCAGTTGTATGCCCATTTAGCTAATCATTAAAGCCTTACTGATCTTTTTTTTGACATTTCTGAAGAGAAATCTCCGCACCATCAACACCCTGCCTTTTCCATTATCTAAGTGTCTTTCAAGTGACATGTTAGTTTAACTACATATTATTCCATCTGATTATGATGTGGGAACCATTTGCAATCCTGTCAGATCCGGTTTAGGGCACAGGTGACCTGCTCCTGTCTGGGAATCAAACCTTGAATGCAGTGCCATCCTACACACTTGCACATACACACATAGTCCCTCATATTCAGCCTTGGGGGAAAAAAGAAAGTATGTTGTGATTTTTTTAATCAGAGTTTAAATGACAGTTCTTTTGTCATCGCAGAATTGTGTTTTAGACCCCAATTAATAAAATCACAGAACTGAAAGACAGTTTGCTTGCTTTTTCCCATGACTGTATATGCAAATGTAATATTTACAGTTAACTAAAGACGTGTGTCTTTTGTGATGTGGGAGGAAAATGTGTGTGTTGGTGTGTATGTGTGTCCACATATACTGTATGTATGTACTGTGTGGGTTTGTAAAATAAATAAATATGTAAAATCTGAAATGGTACAGTGGTAAGCCGCAAACTTCCATAGGTTAAAAAAAATACCACACTGCTTTTATACAGCCAGAAGGTGTGTAAGTAATCAACAGACATTGGGACATCTGTAGGAATTGTGTGTATCAAATTTCAAAATTTAATTAAGTTCCATTTCTCCGAAAAGCTTTAAGCTGTTAGCCCATTAGTTGTTCCTTGAAAAGGGTCTTTTTGTTTAACTCTGAAATGGCCTTATTTCCCAGTTTTTGGTAATCTAGACTTTTTTTTTTTTTTTTTTTAAACCTCTGTCAGTTTAACACTTACCTTTATACCATTTCAGGTTATTCACTAGACTTGAACTGCTTATACTTCAATAAAACTGGAAGAATCGGAATGTTATAAAACTTCTGACGTGTGTTAGTGAGTGTATATATGTGAATATGCAAATGCAATATTTATAAAGCTTGTGTTTGTATTGAACATATTACTATATTTGAGCATGTGCATTATTCTATAATATGAATGTAATTAGCTCTTTTTGTGGATTTATAGTATTACAACTAGCAGATTTTAAGAAAAAGGATGCCAAAATATGAAATATTTGTGCACCTAATGAACATATGCAAAATATTAGTACAAAAGCAGTTTTTGGCTACACATGTATTTTACGCACAATATTTTTGACCCTGGAAATCCTAAATAATGACTAAATATAATTAATGAACTATGAATAAATAAAGGCTAGATTTCTTGAGGTGGCTGTCTGTCATCTCCCATTCATAACTTGACCTATTTCTGTTTCATCATCTTTCTGGACAGGTTAGCTAAACTGCATCTGATTCTGTAATTTGTGAAAGTTATATATAAGCGCAACTCTGGTGTTCCAGCGGAAAACTCTTTGTGTTTAAGGTCCTACTCTATTAATCCTTAAGGCTGCTTTATTGTTAACAAAATACATATTTTATACAGTAGAACCCCGCTAATCCGAACCCCGCTAATCCGAAAATCCGCCTAATCCGAACAGGACTAGGGAAAAAAAAGTAAAGAAAACAAGTTTTTTCAAGTTATGTCGTACGTTTAATGTACATTTAAGAAACTTGTAATTTTTCAATTTCTAACTAAAAATCCAAAATACAGCCTTACTTAAAATTGAAACAAGTTCGAATTTACTCACATATGTAGAATCCATGTTCTGTACAGCATTTACACAAAACGTAAAAAGCAAACCATTATCTAAGAGATAAAGTCAGTGATCTCCTTCTGACGCAACGAACTAAAATGGCTTGAAGAAGCAATGTTTCGCCAACGCTGCATAAACATAACATCTGTTGGGGTTGCATCGGCATGTTGCTCAACGTAGCGCAAAGCAAGATCAAGGGCACTGGCTGCGGCAGTGTGTGGAACAACATCAGTCGGCGCGTCCCCTTCCTCCTCACTGTCGTCTGCGTCGAGATCAGCTGACGTTCCCTGCACAGCTGCCACAATGTCCTCATCTGTGTATTCTTCATGGCCACAGTCGTCAACGGCCGTCCACTCTTCCACGCACTCTTCTTCTGCATTTTCACAACCTGGCATTCTTTTCACCAATTGAAGAAGTTCGCAATTTTCTTTTGTCGGGGGGGAAAACTGTTTGGACAAACTCTAGCTCAGGCCAGAGATTTTTCCAAGACTTCTGTATGGATTCCTTGCATGTGTTTTCCCAAGCTTCAGCAACCCAGTAAATAACATCTTTGATGTTCATTTTCATGAGTTTATCCAAAATTGTTAGCTCATTATCTTCAAGTAGGCTACGAAGAAGCATTTTTCTATAATTCTGTTTCAAAGCCTGCAAAACCCCTTGGTCCATTGGCTGCAAAATTGATGTGACATTTGGTGGGAGAAAAATAGCCTTGATATCATCGCAAACAAGTTGCATTTCTTCTGGATGTGACGGAGCATTGTCTATAAGTAACAAAGCACGAGAAGGCAATCCATTTTCTTTGTTAAACGCCTTTACTTTTGGCACAAATTGCTTGTCAAACCATTCTTTGAACAAGGCACGATCCATCCAAGCTTTCTTTTGATTTCTGTAAAAAACAGGGAGAGAGTTCATGTTCATGTTCTTAAAACAGCGTGGTTTTGCCGATTTGCCGATAACCATCAGTGGAAGCTTATTTGTGGCAGAAGCATTGCTGCAGGCCAACACAGTCAGGCGCTGTTTATCCATTTTAAACCCTGGTGCAGATCGTTCCTCTTGTGATGCAAGACTTTTGGTAGGCAATGCTTTAAAGTTAAGTCCTGTCTCATCTGCGTTGTAAACTTGCTGGGGCGAGTAGGAAGAAATGATGCATTTGAACTCCTCAAGGTATTCAACAGCTGCTTCGTTGTCCGCTGACAATTTCTCCCCAGTTATTGTAAGCTGCCTGATTCCGTGTCTTTTCTTCCATCGGTCTAAGAAACCACAACTAGCCGTAAATGATACGTCACCGTCCATGAGCTTGTTCAATTGAAGCGCCTTTTCTTGAATTAGAGGGCCAGTGATAGGGATTCCTTTCTGCCTTTCTTGTGTAAACCATAAGAAAAGTGCTTCGTCCAATTTTTCGTAAGAAGACACTGTCGTCTTCCTACGTTTTTCAATCGTTTTTTCACTTGTGGTAGTGCAAAACTGCTCAATTTTACCTCTGTTCTTTTTCCAATCGGAAATTGTTGCTTTCCCGACACCAAATTCCTTCGATAACTGAGTGGCACTTTCACCTTTGTGAAGTCTTTTCAACACTTCCAGTTTTTCTTTTAATGTACACGACTTATGTTTACGTTTGCTTGCCATGATGATTAACATCAGGGACAAGCACAGAATGTAAAGAAACCACACTACACACCACTCACAAGGACTCACAAAACACAGGGCAAGTGCGCGCACACGAACAATAACATTGCACAAAACACATCACTCAGCAGTAGCAGGTGGCACACTGACTCAGTGACTCATAGTTTGGGAACGGAAATCAAGAGGAATGCTTAGTTCTAGGCGGGGGGTCTAGGTCACTGCCCTTCCGCTACTACTCACCTACCGCCCGTCATATCGATTTTACCTCCGATCACAGTCACACTACAGTGCAGTTTAAATTGCAGTGTACTAGAATACGTAATTTCTTACCTTTAATTCTTGACACATCAGACGCTTAATACGCCTCATAAAGTCAATATATGGCATTATATGACAAAACTCTGCCTAATCCGAATTTTCGCTAATCCGAACAGGGTTCGGTCCCAATTAGTTCGGATTAGCGGGACTCTACTGTATAACCTGTTGCTTTGAAAAAGTATTTGCCCCCTTGCTGATGTTCAGTTTGAGTAAACCAAAAATATACTTTTAAATCATTACTTTATACTAGGAACAAAGTTATGCAACACTCCTATCACCCATGTGAAAAAGTAATTGCCCCCATAGTTTCAATGCTTGGTCGTAGCACCAATCAAAGCAGTAGTAAGTAATCTGTAGCAGCAGCAGTAATCAAAACTAAATGCTTCTTATAATTTGATATCAGTCTTTCACATCATTGTGGAATAACTTTTGTCCACACTGCTTTAAGTCAAACACACTGGTAGGTTTGCAAGCATGAACCGCTTGTCTCTGGTCCTGTCACGGCATCTCTGTTGGGTTCAAGTAAGGACATTTTTATATAATATAATAGTGGATGACCAGGGTGCGTACCAGCCACCCTACCTGACACAGACAGGCAATGACACAAGTGCAGGTGCAACGCACCTTTATTTTTCCACTTAGGAACAGCTTCCCCCTGCTTCCCACCTTTACAGCACAGTTCTCCAGTACACAAAGCACACATAATATTCTCTCTTTGCCCTTTTCTCTCCGCCACTCCTCCTCCAGCAAGCTTCACCCTCGTTCCCGACTCTGGCTCTCGGAGTAGTAGGTGCTGGGTCCTTTTATAAGGCACCCGGAAGTGCTGCAGGTGCTCGTTGATAGACTTCCGGCAGCACTTCTGGGTGTGGAGAGAAAAACCATAATTTTGGCAGAAAAAAAATCCAGTACTTGAAGCTCCTTAATTGTTTAGACAGGGTCAGGGTGTTCAATTAAAGACATTAGTTTGTTGTTAAGAAAGAACAAGTTGTAACTAATGAACCTTGAGCTCTTTACACCTTTAATACCCAAACTCAATTTGTAATGCTGGGATATAAAAGCATTTGCACAGGTTGTAAAAATATTCACTTTCTTTCTGACGTTAGTTGAACTAAATTGGTACAGAGACACCAGTATACAATTATTTGTACTATTTTTGCTAAAATTCAGCTCCATGACCATATCACTAATCTACTTGATGTTTTCCATTAGTGCTTAATAACATGCATTAATTACACTAAGAGAGGTTGGAAACGTGGAGAAAGCATATTTCATAGATCAGCAAATACCAGAGTAGCTCAGTGTGTGAATGTGCTGCAAAGTCCCACAACTACATAGTTTGGTCCACGCCTAACCCCACCTAGCAGGTTCTATTGTAGAGTTGAACCTCCAGGCTTGTGCTTCCTGGACTAGTCACAGAACAATAAAATTAGTGACCCCAGAGCTATTTAACATGTCTGCAACCATGGTGCATACCTGTTAGAGCATTGGTGATAGTGTTGGTTGTCACAGAGATACTCTTTAGTCTGTTTATAACGTGTAACAGTATAACAATGTAAATGAATAACACATCTAAAATATAAGAACATTTATTGATATTATCTCTCACGTAATATTTTGTCAGTTTCTTTGTACCTTGCAATGATCATCCAATTACTTGTATAATATAAAAAACAATTTTTTAAAAAATCTGTAAAATGCTTGCAATGAATCAGAACTTATGATGCTGCTGTCTTTATTTTTACAGCTAAAGGCTAACAGGAGTGTGGATGACCTCTTAGGCTATACATTAGTTGTGTTGATGACCATCTTATTGGTTACACATAGCCCAATTTCAGCCTGTTTGCTTTTACAAATACAAAAAGGTTTATGTATTAATTTGGAAAAAAAATGCATATTTTATCATGTTTTTGAAAGATAAAGTTTTAGGGAACCAAGGTTTCACTAGAAATGAGCCGTTTGTTTTAAGGACATTGTAAAACTTACAATATACACACACAGTGTTTTATGAGTCGCAGCCATCACAACCATTAATATAATTTGTGCCTTTTTTTTTTTTTTTAAACACATAAGACTTTGAGACAGATATTTCACACACTCTTTTTCCACATATCAACAAAGTTTGAGATCAATTAGGCGTTTAGTTCCAGAGGAGAAATATTTTGTTTGGTTTAGTTACTTAGTTTTAAAATATTCACTTTGTCTTCATTTTCTTCTTCATATTTGATGGTCAATACTAGAAAATTCTACATAGTACCAGGTATCAAACTGTCAGTTATTAGTGTTTTGTTTTTATTCCATTTTGGTTGGACAAACCATGCTAAGTTACATTTATATTCTAGTCACATGGCCCCTGGTGACCTTAGCTTTTAAATCTTGTGATTGGAGTAGGTTTGTGCTACATTAGCTGACCCTCGCATTATATAGCCGGGTGACCCTATCTTAAGTTAATTCTGCCGTGCTAGTTGGGTTGACTCGGGTCCCGTGGTTTTCCAAGGGAGATATATTTGAGACTATAGATGTTCAGATATTCATAGTCAAAAGAGTCATAGACAAGACTGTAAGATAAAATTCCTTGTAGAAAAGCGTACATTGTTGTCTCATAAGGTCAGCAAGATAAGTCAAGCTAGTTGCTCCTATCTGGGAGAAAATAATCTGCAGCAGCTGTCTCTCTTTTTTTTTTAAATAGTGATGCTGAGGAGTTTTGGCGCTCTCTAGTGGTCACTGGAAGAGAAATGCTTTAGGATCTAGCATTCATTTTAAACAACTGATTTTTCAAAGATGCCTGTTCCTTGTTTACGTTACCAATATTGGAATAAAACCAGGTGCTTCTTAGAGGTGCACTACTCATGAGGCACCCTGTTCATTTTTTCTGTTCCCTTTTTTTTTGTTTATATACTAATTAGCTTACACGTCATACTTGCTACTTGCATGAACTATTGGCTCTTCCTGCTGCTTTCTAATCGCATGCAGCTCACATTAACAGTTTAATCATTTGTTGTGAAGGGGCTTGGAGGTGGGGGACGGTTACTAATGGAAGTTGAATTTAGCTTGGTTGGAAAGAATTGTGGGGTTATATGTGGCTTGTAAGCCCCGGGGGAAACTAAGATGTTGAATTGCATTATTTGATGTTTTTAAAACCAGAATTTGCCATTGGCCTCTGCTTTGAATGGAATCACAGCTCCGATTCTTTCTTTGGCAGTGGAGCATGGCAGCTGATGGTTTTAATGAAAGCGCTTTTAAGTAAGTGCTTGCTTCTCTGAAGGAAAGACACAAAAAGCCTCAGAATTAATAGGGTAACATTTGACATAAATGGTTGATATGAACTAAAACCAAACAAAAAAAAGCATATTTAAAATGTATATTTAAAGTGTATGTACATATGTCATAGACATGTTCATGTGTGTGGATGTGCACCTTAATGTATGTATTTATCAAAATGTACAGTTCAAATTGTAATATAGATGTTGATCTTATAAGAATGTGTGCTGTTTTGCCTAGGTTTATAACTAAATACATACAAATAGATTTGAGTTCATGCACGAGAGACTGTATGTATGTGTGCCTGATTAAGTATTTTCAGTTGATATACTTTATGAGTGTGTCTGTACAGGTGCATAAATATCTAAGCCAAGTTAACCTCCTCTTAGGAGAGTTAGTCTATGATGTAATGCAAAAATACATTTGTTTGCTTACATGTACTTGTAAAAGAGAAAAATGTTTTTTTGCCCACAAAATTTCAGTGCTGATACTACAGTACATTCCATTATATTACTGCAGATGCACCAAACTGTATGTGTTTTTCCTGGCTCTGTGGATGCTCTTTGTCTCTTGATACTTGTCCCTGGCATTTCTGCCTCTAGAAAATTGATCAATAGATTTTTTAACCTGTTTATCCAGTTTGGGTTTGAAGTGAGCCGGGGTCCATCCCGGTAGCATTGGGTGCAAGATAGGATTCAAACCTGAACAGAACACCAGTCCATCGCAGGGCACACTTGCACATTTACATTTTTGTAATTTAATTATTTGGTTCTTTTCTTATTCTGAAAACCAAAAGATATGCCATATCAGATGCTCAGGTTTCTTGAAGAAATTTTGGGCCATGGATAATTAACCAGGAAAGTCCTGGCTGCAGAAGAAAGGGGGTTTTGGAAGTGATACACCATATAGTCAAAATGTTTACCCAGATTTTATATTTCTATGCTTAAACTGTTGAAAAAGCATTTAAGAACAGGTTAAATTAATAGAAAGATTGCAGAAACTTCCTTTCAACATTAAAACACAGGCCATAGGCTAAAAAATACAGAAGGCAAGCACTAAGCTGTTGTAGACTGATCTTTCTTATCCACCCTACAGCCCAGATTTTGCTTCCCCAGACTTACATTTCTTTGTAAATGTCAGATGTTGTCATGGGAAAAGATTAGGGAGTAATGACTGTTATTGAAGACAAGAAGAAAGAGGAGCAACTGAAGGATACAAAACTAACACAAGAAGGGGATAGATGCTTTTGCTTCTGGCTGGAGAAAGCTTTTCAAATTGAAAGATAATGTAGGAAAAAGACCAGTCTAGTAAATACATCAAGTTATCTCTGAAGTATGTTGAAATTATTGTATAATAGATTACTAGCAATTAAAAATTGTATTGCAACATGTTTTGGACAGACCATGTGTGCACACACACACACACACACACACATATATATATATATATATATATATATATATATATATATATATATTAGTGTGTGTGTGTTTTTGGCCTACATTAGTATTGTAAAATATATATATTGTCACAAACTTGACTCAGAGTCATAGAAAGGTTTGGGGCAGCCACCCGTATAATTGGTTTCCTGGCTGCAAAGTCTTAAATTAGATACAGCACTGATATGCACAAAACAGACCTGAGGGAATAGGGAAAAGGTGGAGGCTTTTAAAGGGGAAGACAGGAAGTGAGATAAAAGGGGTTGGGCTCATGAAAGTCTTCAGCCATTGGTTTGAGTCTGGACGTGACATCACAGGGGCCGGAGCCGGCAAGGTCTCCTTCCATAGGCTCAGTCCCGGAAGTGACGTCAAGAGAGCCAGGTGGAATTTCCCGTGAAAGGTGTACAGGAAAGGGAGAAAAAGAGTCAGTGCACTCTGCCACATCCCTGTATGACTCGGAACTGCCCTTACTCAAGCCCTTTTGCTGCCTCCCATGCGCGCGTATGTGACTATATATATTCGTATAAAAAAAAGGTGTAGTTTTTGCAATACTACTATAGGCCAAAAACATGTGACACATGTCAGGACTATTTCCCCTATAAGAAGTAATGTAGTACTTTCTTAAGATAAACTGATTGTTACTAATTTTCCCTTAATGTAACTTTTAAATGTAAAATTTAAAGATACAGTATTGTAGAATGTACCAGAAAAGTTAAAAAATATATATATATCAATAAGTAATCAGGAGATCCTATCAGTGAGACAATATTCAAGAGTGGTATTGAAGGGGTCCAGACTTACAGTACATTAATGATTTTTCAGATTTCTGATGTTCATGAACTATCTGCCATAATCATCAACATTAACACAAAAAGGCTTGAAATATTTCACTTTATGTGTAATAAATATAGCACATGTGAACGTTTACCTTTTTGAAATATGAAAACAAATTACCTTTTTCATGATATTCTAATTTTTTGAGATGCGCCTACATTTAAAAAAATCATCTGTTATGGTACTGTGTGTGTATACCTTATGAATTTGATAGAAAAGAAATAGGTAACAGTTCTTTGTTGAAAACTAAAGTTAGGAACAAGAAGGCCAACAGTCTTTACAGTATCTCTTCTGGAATGCTACCTTTTTTATTAGAATATGTGCACAAGTAGCTAAATGTTTGAATTCAGAAACCATTATTCAGTCACAAAAGCTGCTTGGTAGACTACTTTTGTTTTGATTGTAGAAGGACTTCATAAACACACCTGACCTTCCAATTTCTTGAACTAAAGGAATACCCTGTTTATGGTAAGCATTAGCAATAAATATGTGGGACAAAAGTGCTGAGGCTTTTTAATAATATTAGTCTTAATTTATACTCCTCTTTTTAAATGAAAAATTTAATTGTGAATATGCCTTTTTTCATTTTAAAAGATTGTGTCCACTTCATTTTTTTCACTAAAGGATTCTGTAATCCAGAAGCTTTTGGACACATAGCAGTCTGTGTTAACATGATAAGAAATGAAAATGCAATTTGGTGCTGCCACTATCTGTCATGTAAAAATTAGGATTGTTTTTGTCCTCTGCAATTTTTAAAACTAATTGTAAATATCCTGTTAATTAACAAAACACACATTTTTTTCTCTATTACCTTAAAACCCCAAAAGACGTTTTTATGGAACAGTTAGGGCCAAGACTAACTTTTGAAAAGCTATTGCTTTCTTGGCAACCAGGCTTCAGTGTTTGAAAATATGATTGAAATTTTTAACAGTCTATATTTGAAGAAATTATGATGCTGCACAATTATATATTAGCTTAATGATGGAACCATAACACCAAAGAATGTTTAAAACCCTCATTACCTGAACTAAATTCTGTTTAATTTGGTTTTCCTGCTACTTTACAGAATTTCAATGGTAGAATGTCAGTGCTCAATTGCTGGTATACCAAGTACTACTAGAAGAGAATTCCTTTTAAGAATTTAGTGGTCTTGAAACAAGTGCAAGATTGTTATTTTGAAAATGGCAGGTGGCCATGACATACATCCTCCATTTATTTAAATAAGCAGTGGATATGATTCCATCTTGCAATCCATTTTATAACCTTGCTTTCTTGTAATTCTCTTCACCAGCTAATAAAAATAATGTGCTAAAAAAGTTTAAGCTACTACAATTGCCTTCATTAAGCCATATTTGAACCCCAGAAAATGAAAAAGTTTCCCTCTTTCTGACAGCATTCTGCCATCTTAAAAGCATAAAACCCTTATCATAACAGTATAGATAGATACTTTTTTTTTTAATCCCAAGGGGAAATTCACATACTCCAGCAGCAGCATACTGATTAAAAAAAAAACAATATTAAAGAGTAATAAAAATGCAAGTAAAAACAGACAATAACTTTGAATAATGTTAACGTTTACCCCCCCCGGTAGAACTGAAGAGTCGCATAGTTTGGGGGAGGAACGATCTCCTCAGTCTGTCAGTGGAGCAGGACAGTGACAGCAGTCTGTCACTGAAGCTACTCCTCAGTCTGGAGATGATACTGTTTAGTGGATGCAGTGGATTCTCCATAATTGATAGGAGCCTGCTGAGCGCCCGTCACTCTCCCACGGTTGTCAGACTGTCCAGCTCCGTGCCTACAATAGAGCCTGCTTTCCTCACCAGTTTGTCCAGGCGTGAGGCGTCCTCCTTCTTAATGCTGCCTCCCCTCATCACAACCGTCTGATAGAGCATCTGCAGCATCTTATTGCAGATGTTGAAGGATGCCAACCTTCTAAGGAAGTACAGTCAGCGCTGTCCTCTTACACAGAGCACCAGTGTTGGCAGTCCAGTCCAATTTATCATCCAGCTGCACTCAGGTGGTGAAGCAGCAGCCGCTCCATGGTCTTCATCACATGTGACGTCAGAGCGACAGGCCGGAAGTCGTTCAGCTCACTAGGACGTGATACCTTTGGGACTGGGGTGATACAAGATGTTCTCCAAAGCCTCAGGACTCTCCCCTGTTCCAGGCTCAGGTTGAAGATGCGCTGTAGAGGACTCCCCAGCTCCAGCGCACAGACCTTCAGCAGTCGTGGCGATACTCCATCTGGACCCGCTGCTTTGCTGGCACGAAGTCTCCTCAACTCTCTGCTCACCTGCGCTACTGTAATTGTGGGTGGGGATGTCTCTCCTATGCTGGTATCAGCAGAAGGATGGGTTGAGGGTGTATAAGCAGATGTACAGGGATTCCTTACAAGCTGCAACAAATTATCATTAATTTAAATATTTAAAAATATTTCAATAGATTCATTATGCATATTTACACATTTTGTATAGCAATTGTCATATAAAAGAAAACTTAAAAACCCTGCTCATGTTTTAATTTATGTACTGTATATAATGCAAAGTTCACTCACTAACAAAACCCATTTAGACAAAAAGATGACATTTTGCAGGCTTGTACATCTCTGACAGTGTGTGTATGTAAACATTTCGATATATCAATGTATAGCGGTTACTTCCCTGCAGTAGGAAAACTAAATACCCCAAAATCTTAAAAATGCTTCCACTGATTTGATTGAAATTAGGTTACATTGTAGAAAAAAGATGACTGGCTAACCTATGATCTCTTTTTATCTGTTGATATTGGTTGTTAACGCATCATGTTTCATTTTTGCCACAGCACTGACAGAGATCACATGGAGAAATAGGGCGTGTCAGTTTATGCAAATGAAGACCACCTGCTGAAGCAAAATGAAAGTAGAAAAGTTTGCCAAAGCACACAGAAGACGCATTTAGCAAGTGCACTATAAAGCTCATGTGCTTGTCAGGCGCTGTGGCTGGGAACATAGTCAATTTTGCACAACTGATCTAGTAAAATAAATATTTAATATATAATGCCCACTCCTTATCTGCAAATTTGTGGCAAAAGCTGATGGGGACTACCATTCCCATCAGCCAGTACCCTGCTCCAGACGATTTCATCAGTGCTTACAAAGTTTAAATAGAAGCATTGTCTCACTGGATTTCAGTTTATCTGAGAGTCAACCTTTTGTCTCATCTTGGATTGTGGTTAAACATGTTGCATTTATAAAAAAACAATTTTCTCCCGTTTATTTTAATCTGGACCCTTTTCTGTGAAAGTTGTTACCAAGACCAATGTATTCACTGTTGCCAAACCTTAAAGAGTTGTCTCTTTCTTTCTTTCTTGGTTTAAAAAAAAAAATATATCAAACATCTGTTTTTATTGAGTTACATTTCACATGTGACAATGAAATAATGAAACATATTGTTATGTTTGACAAACTGTGAAGTGAGATTTGGGCAGCCGGACAGTAGTGGCATCATGCCCTTTGCCAAACAAGCACTTAATTTTATGGTGTCCACCATATGTGACAATTAATTTGAGATAAACTAATTACACTTTTTTTTTTAATCAGTGCATAGCCTTGTGTTTTTAAAAAAGCCAGCAGTGTGGTCCCCTTCATTAAATTTGCAATACTAATCAGCATTAAGCGCTTTTTGAAGTTAAAAAAAAATAATAATAATAATAAACAATCAGAGGAAATACAAAACAAAAGCACTACAAATTAATTGAAGGAACCAAGCCACAATTCAACAGAATGGGATGCTGTTTTTCAGAATGTGGTAAGAAGAGAACAGAACGGTTCTTTTTAAATGCATAAAAGTCATTAGTAACTTTTTTTTTTTTTTTGGTTGGTAAATGTTTATTCAGAACTAAAGTATAATGAGACTGTACTAATTTTAAGCTTTGATACTAATGGACAGTCGAGATATTCTGTAGTTTTTAGCATTGAATAAATTGACTTTAAACGACCTTTATAACATTACCGAATATCGTTTCTGATGTCCTTTAATATGGAGTTCTGCTCCAATCTCACACCAACACCACCAGTGTTAGTACTGTGTTGTCTGGTTAGGGTATGGCAAAAAAGCAACTTCAACATGCAACTGACAAAAAACACCAAAGAAATGCTTGAGTGAATGATGTAAGCAAATGAAAATCATAAATATCTAATAATAATAATATATACTTTACATTTTTCCTACTGATTACCTGTTTCAATTCAAAAGAATATAATTTCCCGTAAAATTTTGTTTTGCAATGATCGTTAACAAAAGCCAAATTACTAGGAAACGTAGGAATTGATCTATGGCAGATCTATGGTTTCACTCATGGCCAATTGGATATAGCTTATTCAAGAGTAAGCAACTTGAGTAAACTAATATTAATTAGCCCTGGTAAAAAATAAAAAATACAAATATCCACCTTAATAAAAAGGTTGTTCTGACCTTTTGTCTGGTTGCAGTGTCTCTGTCATTCCTAAAGATGGCATATCACAAACATTAACACTGCTTTTACGAATCCCCTATGAAATGCCACATATCCAAGACATATGCATTGTATGGATTAACACAACACTGAGGTCTCCGGTGATTGCTTAGATTGCATGCCGTCTTTGACGGGTAGCACAACTAGTTGTATACAGAAAAGCACTTAGTTACGTAGTACTTCTGAGACATCCGATTAACCAACGATTCTGTAACTAAGGCCCATTGACTTAGAAATTGGCCAGGATGAAGCTGGGTAGCACAGCTATTTCAAAATAAATACAGCAGAATGAAAGTGAATGATTTCAATTGATCTTGCATTACTAGTCCTTTTTTTATAACAAAAAGCAGAATTTCAATTTTATCACCTAACAGTCTTTCTTTTCTCATTAAGTGAATAAAAAGCTGAACAAAACAATTTTTGTCACTGAAAATTCTTCTATAGGGCAGCAAAATATGGAGGAAGTGTGCGTTATTGGTCTTTAAGTACGTAGGAGGTTATTTACCTCAATGCAGCGGTGGTTCTGTTAGGTAGGTTTGCAGCTATAATTCTACAGAACTATAGAACGTTTAAGTGTGAAACTCCTAAACTCTCTTAGGGTGTCTCAGAATGAATTTCAAACAGAGACCTTAAAGGCATTTACTTTGAAGGTACCATATATTGCCTTTTGGTATAATCTTAAATGTCTAATCACATTTGTCGTGCTCACTTTAATTCACTCGTTGCTGACTTTTTCCTCCATATGTAGTGTGAGATTTATAAAAGCACACATTTTCTTCACACACAGTCCCGCACAGCACACAGTGCTCCCAGCACTAAACACCCTTAACACTGGCCTCTCTTCAAATGTCTGTGGGCCGCCTTTCCTCTCTCCACGAGAGCTTCGTCGTCCTCCTACTCCCGACTCTAGCTCCTTGATTGTAGGGAGGCGGCCCCTTTTATTCTGACCCGGATGTGCTCCAGGTGCCTGATGACACTCTTCCGGCAGCACTTCCTGGTATGGCGGAAGTGCTGCCCTTGCACCCGGAAGCACTCCAGGCTTCCCTGGAAGGCTTTTCATCCATCTTCCTGGGTGTGGCGGAAGTGAATGTTTCCTGGGCTCAGTGTGCACCCTGGCGGTGGCCACAGGCCCCAACAGGCTTGAGCCTCCTTGTTTCTCTCCTGTGGTCCTTTCCCAATCCAGGGCGGTTGCCCACTCATGGCCCGGAGGACGTCAATGCCACCTCTCGGTCCTTCCAGACGTCTCAGCTAGGTCTGTCCTCCAGCCTCCTGTAACGGTACTTAAAATATCTCTTAACTTTGCACACTTTTAGTCAGTAGCATTGCAGCTATAAATCTCATTCACATGGCAGAAGTGAATGCAAGAAAGGTGCTACCATTCTGCTGTTGCCAGGGTATATCAATCTTCTTCATTTTAGACCCTCATGTTTTGTATGTTTTAAATTCCTCTTCCTAACCCACGCAACCAGGTGGGCGCACGTGCACACCCCCAACATCGCCCCCCCCCAACCACACACACAGCATTCCTTACCAGTCTGAGTTTGTTGCCATCTCTTGCTGTCATATTGTTTCCCCAGGAGACAACCACACAGAAGATTGTGTCTGCTACAACCAACTGGAGAAAAGTCATAGTAAAGACCTGCATACTCCAAAGCCATCTTTTAAAAACAAAAATAGAGAAAGAGACTACTCTGACTTTGTTCTACAAAGCTTCAATATTGGAGTTCACTCCATTCTGTTTTACAGATCAAACTAAAGTACTTTTAGGTTTCTCTCCTCCTTTAAAGCTTCCCCATCAGTAGTGACAGAAGATGGAGAGGACTTGGGCCCCCTGAAATCCACTACCATCTCCTTTGTTTTGCTAGAGCCGAACTGCAACTTGTTGTGTTTGCACTGCTCAACAAAGTACTTCACTAAAGTCATTTTACTCATCATTGTGCCTTCCCCTGCTAAACTTTTTGCTGTATCATTTAGGAAATATCTGCAGGTGACCCAACTCATAAGTATACTTAAAGTCTGAGGTATACTGGATAAATTGGAAGGTAGAAATACTGTGCCATGCAGGGCATATAGCTGTGTCTGACAAACAGCTCTGTAGCTGTTCAAGCTGTGGTCTTCCCAGCAGTCCATTATCCAGGATAGGATAGATGCATTTTTGTACATCAACAGTAGCATCCTTCCCAAAAACATGATACTCACAGTTCTTCCTACTTTGTCCAAGTGGCAGTAGGGTATGTTCAGCAGGCATACAGCATGACAGTGTTATTTACTCTGTTGTGATCATGACACAAGTGCTGCTCTCACCATTGGTCTGAGGTGAGCCTAGCTTGTCTAGGCTCTTCATGATGTGTGTTTTTAGAGCTGCTGGTTTGATAGTTCATTTAAGACTTCCAAATACACTTTTTCGGGGGAGCCAGGACCAGTGAGGATTTTCCACCCCACTTAAATTCGTGTACAGGCTCAGGGTCTGTTTAAAAACATGCTGGAAAAATCCACAAAGGAACTCTGCATACACCTTCAGCACCAATGGACTGATATTATCAGGCTCCATAGCTTCATCCAAATGGGGTCTCCTTAGCTCTCTCTTATCATATGGCTTGCAGTGTAGGTCAGTCTAGAATTTGTAAGGTGAACGATTGAGAGAGTCCTTGTAGCTCTGTAGTTAGGGATGGTGGTGGGCAAAGTGATGATAATGTCTGCAATAGAAGAGCGACTATGACAGAATAGGATTTCCAGATGTGTGGACAGATGAGGTTGAGGGGGAATGTGCAGAAAGCCCTTTCTCAGACGTTTTGAAAAGTTATGTAATGTCATTGGACATTTCTGTTTTGCCAACTCACAGATAGTGAGGTTCTTCAAAGCATAGCCTTCTCTCCCACATATTACTTGTTCTCTACCCATTTTACTACTTTTAAGTTTTTCTGTACCTGTTTTAGTTCCTCCATGCAACCCGACTTGAGGTCTCTCTTCTTCTATTTAAGAAGAGCCTTCAGATCACTAGGGAGTAATTGTTTATTGTTGGGAAAGCAGCATACGGTTTTGGCAGATCTTTCAATTTATGTGCAGTAACTGATGAAATCTGTTAGACCATCTATATCTATAACATATGGTTCAATGAACACCTGCCAGTCGGTAACTTGAAAACAGCCTCTCAAACAATGGCCTGTTACATGAACATAAGATGAGACAAGATTGTGATCCGATCTACCAAATAGTGGAAATGCAGAAGAACTGGAGAGTGTGACAAAGTGTTAAAATTCCAGAAACCTCCATTAATGCATTCTGATCTACTTAGTATACCTGTGAAATCTGGTGATCACATCAAAACAAGAGTGGAGAAGCAAGAGAAATTCAAAGGTTCTTTACAATCTGAATTCAAAACTGAGTAGTAAAATACACTTTGATGTAAACAAGTACATTGTGCTTCATGCAGGCAAATAGAGCATTTAATTATTAATACAAGATGGCTGATGCAACTTCAGGAAAGGTTGTTAGGATTGATGCAGCGTTCTTATTGTCCTAGCAATATGTAGAAGCACTTAAAAAAAAAAAAAAAAAAAAAAAAAAAAAAAAAAGAATAATGATGATCATAGATTTTATTTATGGATCACTTTTCCCATGCTCAAAGTGTCACAAAAATTCAGGAAGAACAGCAGGGCATATATATAAATATGTAAAGCACAGGTTAGTTTGGGGCACAATAAGACTGCCAGAATAGTGAACCTTAATGGATGTACAGGAGCATAATGATGGAGGAAGTTACTGATGTAGTCTGGTGCGTGTAAGGTTATTTAGCTTGATTATTAATAGAATTTTATATTCAGTCCTGTAAGACAAAGGAAGGCACTGATGGTAGAGTAGGATGGATTTGATCTTCTAGCTGTTGTGGGTCTGTGTAAGGACTTTATCAGCAGAATTTTTAATCAGCGAGCTGAGATAACAGATTAGAAGAGGCATGTGGTAATAGGGGGTTGTAGTAGTTGATGTGGGATGTTACAAAAAACAATGGAAAAGGAGAGAAATGGAGGAATCAAAAATGACACCAAGATTGCAGAGGAAGACTCTCTGATAAAGTCCTCACCAAGAGTAATTGGCATTTTCTTAAGGTGAGCTTTAGTGTCAGTTATCATGACTTTGGTTTTGTTAGTTTAATTTTAAAGTTGTATTCCATCCAACTTTTAATTTTACTGAGGCAAGTTGTGACCTAAGAAAACTCCGATGATTGTTTACTTTTAACACTGAAATAGATCATCCACATAAAAATGATAACCCCATCCAAAGCTATTAATAATATGGCCAAGGAGAAGCATCTAGATACAGAACAGCAGAAGGCAGAGGACAGAGCCTTGAGGAACTCCTTGTGTGGACCTGCTGTTTCCAAGACTAACAGACTCTTGTCTGTCAGTCAGATGGAACTTAAACCACCACATGGCAGTGACAGAGATACCCAGAATGTTCTCCATTCTGGATAGCAGAATATCAAATGATAAATTAAGGTCTAACCAAATTAATACATTGCCTTGCCCAAAGTCTGCTGCCATAAGCAAATTGTTAGTTACCAGAAGGAATATAAATTAAGTATGTACATTTATAGTATATAATTTATCTCGGATGGCTGTTGAGTTTAAAAAAAAAAGCCCAGTCTGAAAGAGTTTGTTTGTATTGTGAGACTGGACCTCTGCCCAAGATGGCATCCTATCTTGCTCCTGATTAACCAAAATAGGCTTCTGCTTCCTTTCTCCCTGTAATTGAAAATACAGAGGATGGGTATTTTGGGATTCTCTGTTATTGATTAATTCAATATTTTAAATTCCCTACAAATTTTTTTTTATCCAAGTGTTGTTCCATTGGCATTAAGACATCAGTTGAAACAAAACCAGCAGTGTTTTCTCAGGGGTGAATTTTAAAGTCAAGAATGTCTTCTATATGTGGCTGTCTGATTATGTGTCTCTCTTTTTCTTCCTGTTTATCTCCCTCCTATTGTTGTGTATAATATGTATATCCACATTTCCACAATGATAAATTCAGTCTTTATAGTAATGTAATAGTAATGTTAATCCTTTAAGAAGTTTCATGGCATTTACCATTTTCATGACTTAGACTATAACCTGGGCAGAGACTTTACACACACTTAAGTAACTCATGCGCCAGCACTCAGAATAGATCTCAGCAAAGCATGTTAGACTGGGAATAGACCTCAGCACAGCATTTTGGACTGGGAATAGACCTCAGCACAGCATTTTGGCTTTTAAGGGATGCTACTTGTAGCAAGTTTTTGTTCATATTTCTAGCTGTCTGAATTCATAACTCTCTGTTGTTCAGTACAATTCATTGTTGTGTGTTTTTTTTTCACCTTTCTTTTTTATACCCACCCACCTCTGACAGAATAATGACAATGAAACAGCACTTCATTGTGCAGCCCAGTATGGCCACTCTCAGGTTGTGCGGCTTTTATTGGAGGAACTCACTGATCCCACCATGCGTAACAACAAGTTTGAAACACCCCTGGATCTGGCAGCTCTCTATGGACGGCTTGAAGTGGTAAAACTGCTGCTTAATGCCCACCCTAATCTACTGAACTGTAATACCAAGAAGCACACCCCTCTACACTTGGCAGCACGTAATGGGCATCTTGCTGTTGTACAAGTCCTTTTGGAGGCTGGCATGGACATTAATTACCAGGTAAGTGTGAGCACTTTTTTTTCCTTTACTTTCCTGGAATGCAGAACTAGTTGGGTATTTGGCTGCAATAAAAGTAACCTGAAAAGAATCAGACATGAGCAATCTATTTGGGTCTCAGAGGTTTCATTACAAAGATGAGTCTTCTGGATGTGACATATGAAGAAATAGGATAGACAAAGGTGAAGCTGTCTTTGTTTCCAAAGGTAAATTGTACTTCACCCAGAGACTCACTAGATGGCTTAAAAAGTATATTACACTAGTCTGAAAAAAATAACAGTAAAGTTTTCCAGCAGAGGTGTGTTTTTTTTTTGCATTTCATTCACATGATTGGCTATTGAAGGGAAAAAAAAGTAGATGTCCCTTATTATATTCAGGTCTGGTTATGTCTGTTCCAAATCTGTGTTCAGAAAAAATCAGCAAAATAATCTATATTTAAAAATCTACCTCTTATAATTAGTAAAAGAATGCTTAGTACTTTTCTTAATATATGTTAAAAACAATTATTTCATCCAGTAGTTCAGTCTAGCCCCATAGTCAGAGGAGAACACAAAAAGTGCACAGTTATACTTACACACCTTATCCATACTTCTCTGACAGATACTGGAATACTTGAGTTTTTGAAGCAGGCAGGTTCTCTCTGTAGCGTTCTGCTTTGCCAACAACACAACCTGCCTCTGGAGGAAATCTGACCATAAAGTATATACATGTACCCACTGTGCAGTTGACCCCCACACCAAAGCTCTCAGCCCTTTGACAACTGGCAAACTTTTCAGTCATAGGACTAAGCTACTTCTGGAGAGATGAATATGGTCCCCTCAGGGCCCTGCATGTATTCCACCTAATTTCTGTGGCCAAGATCATTAGTAGGACTTCCAAGTCTATCTCAGAGCAACCTCTCTTTATGAATATGCTGTTTTGTCTCAGCTCTGTCTATCTGGGTTTTTCTGTAGCAATACTGTTTGTGGAGCATGCTGGGTAAGTTTCCATGGGGCAAACATTAGCACACTTTGTCCTACAAGAATAAAAATGCACTGCTCCTTCTCTCTTCTCATTGACATTAACATTGTATTTGTACGTAGTTATCATCACTTTATTACCTGGATGCAGATATTGTGTGCATATTTACATAAAGTGCAATAATTTATTAGGGAACATTTTAACAATTTATGCTTTAACAATTTTAACAACTTATTCAGCCTCTGATCATTATTTCTAGTAAATTGCAGGAGAACGTGTTCTATCGAGGTGATTGTAGACATACACATTGCAATTGTTCAATAAATCAACAGTACACGCATGCTGAGTGGATCTCAGTGTGCTGTTTTTTGCCCATTAAAGGAAAATATACCACTTATTGTATAGTATCGTTAAGACTTTAATATCACATCCCTCAGTGTGCTTAAAGACTGTGATAACATCTACTTTTTCACAGTTCATGAAGCTTTTATTGAAATTAAAGACTAAAGAAAATAGTAAAAATCCCCAAGAAAAATATGAGAGTTGACTCATACCTTTTTGAAACGATTCTAAAAGTATTTCATGCTCCTACTTTAAGCAGGAGCTAATTTTCTGTAATTCACTTTCAATAAGTGTAATTTGCTTGTATATATAATTAATTGCCTTGTAAAATTACAATGTATTGTTCCCTCCAGCATCTGTACTCATGCTGTTATTGATATCTACAGTGTAATGTGTCATGGTAAGCTGTTCTTGGACAAGTCAAATAAAACAAACATTTAAGTCTTCATTCAATATTTGTTCAGTACTCTGAAATTATGTTGGAATTTTATATAAATTGTGTTTATTCAATGCCTTTCATTTTTTAAACTCCTCTTCCTACTTAAATGTATATGTCCTTTCCATAATTTTCTTATACTTTTTTGGGGGCTCATAGTTGGGTCTCGGAGTAATATTCTGTATCTATTAACAAAACCTACAGACACTACTGAATTTATCATTATATAGTGTGAATTACTGCATTTGAAGTCAAATGGCTTATTAGGGCGGAATATAATGGCTATTATGAGAAGGGGTTCCTCAGTCAAGCCATTTGGATTTGTGTTTAAATATATTTATTTTTTACTTTGAATATGTGGGTTTTGAAATGTGCAGTTTAATAGGAAAAAGTGAAAGCATTTTCATTCCAAATTACAACACTATAAAATTAGCAGTGTTCAGTCCGGTTTAGCTTGCATTTGTATTATATATTGGTGCAGAGCTTGATAGGATTGAAATTACCATACAACATCATTTTTTAGTTGGGATACTTCGTATAGCATATCAGTACGCATAATTGGTGGTAAAGGCGAAGTGAATGAAATTTATATAAATTGGAGGGGCCCTTAATTGTGTAAATAGCAAAGTGCAAGAGGATTTTATTTTCTCTTTCATCTTCTCAGTAGTGCTGGTATGTAGAATACATTGTCAGATATTTATGATGGTTAGATTTATATTGTTTGTGCTGTTTTACATCACAATGTTATAAAACCTATACTGATGCAATGACAGCTTTCAGTTTCCATTTTTATGTTGGATCTGAGTAAAACACAGTTAAAAAGTGAAACCCTTGTCTTTTTATTCAACTAATTAGTGTGACAAACATTAAACTGACACCTATGGACTACAGCAGGCTAAAGTTCTCAAGTTTATATGCAATCTATGAAAGTTTAAGAATGCATTTTATTTGTATCCACAGACTGAAAAAGGAAGTGCCCTTCACGAGGCAGCTCTCTTTGGGAAGACTGAAGTTGTCCAGGTTCTTCTTGCAAATGGTAATTATTTATATATATATATATATATATATATATATATATATATATATATATTTATCTCATATATATATATATATATATATATATAATATATTTATCTCATATATATATATATATATATATATATATATATATATATATAATATATTTATCTCATATATATATATATATATATATATATATATATATATATATAATATATTTATCTCATATATATTTCTCTTCTGGTTCATCCTGCTTCCTGTTCAAAAGCGGTCCCGCCCGCACACAGCCGACACGGCTTTTCTCGATTCCTATTCCTGCTCTTCCAAATCCTTCTCCACGCTGGCTGAGGCCTCCCATATACCCCTATGCCACTTTTCTCGATTCCTATTCCTCCTTCAGACTACCGCGTTCCCCGCTCCTCTCTCATGACCCCATTGGTGTCACGTCACCGCCCTATATCTAGCCTGACCATATGAGCTCCTCCGAAATACAATACAATACAGTTTATTTTTCAATAGATTAGACAAAATCACACAGGAAGTGCCGCAATGGGCTTTAACAGGCCCTGCCTCTTGACAGCCCCCCAGCCTTGACTCTCTAAGAAGACAAGGAAAAACTCCCAAAAAAACCTAGTAGGGAAAAATGGAAGAAACCTTGGGAAAGGCAGTTCAAAGAGAGACCCCTTTCCAGGTAGGTTGGGTGTGCAGTGGGTGTCAAAAGAAGGGGGTCAATACAATACAATACACAGAACAGAACAAATCCTCAATAAAAAATAAAAAATAAAAATTTTTTTTAGAAGTACTGAACAGAATTTAACAGTAGATGATATCACATAATAAGATTTGCATAATTTTAGATTCCTGGAGACCTCATCCATCAAGCTGCCTCCCCCATTTGGCCATTCCACGGCTGAAACAGTGTTGGGCCAGCCAATCTGATGAAAGGACCCCTCTTTCTCACGATTCCTGCGATCCTCCATCAGGGATGACTTTACCTTAGGCAGGCAAAACAACTTGGCAGGTGGGCCGTGGCACCAAGTGCCACATTTGAGTACCGAGAAGAGAAACAGAATAGGTGAGGGTTAGTATCCAATTCTAACTATCATGTTACTTATGTTTTAGTGCTAATGACTAACAACAGAGATGCAGTATGTACAGTTAATCAGCAGCTCTAGTCAGGATATGCTAAACTGAAGTAGTGAGTCTTCAGCTGGGATTTAAAAGCTGAGACCGAAGGGGCATCTCTTATAGTAGCAGGCAGACCATTCCACAGTTTAGGGGCCCTGTAACTAAAAGCTCGACCTCCCATTGTTATTTTATTAATCCTTGGAACCATAAGCAGACCAGCATCTTGAGATCTTAATGTGCGCTCTGGTTTGTAAGTCATGATAAGTTCAGACAAGTAAGCCAGACCTCGGCCATTTAATGCTTTATATGTTAAAAGAAGGATTTTGAAATCTGCCCTAAACTTAACCAGGAGCCAGTGTAAGGATTTAAGAACTGGAGTTATGTGTTCGTATTTTCTTGTTCTTGTAATAATTCTTGCAGCCGCATTTTGTATTAACTGGAGGCTGTATAAAGAACAGTTTAAACATCCAGTGAACACCGCATTGCAGTAGTCAATCCTACTAGAGATAAATGCATGAATTAATTTCTCAGAATCCTGTTTATTTAGAAAGTGCCTTAATTTCCTAACATTATTAGGAATATTATGCAGTGGGTCACTATCATCTATCTATCTATCTATCTATCTATCTATCTATCTATCTATCTATCTATCTATCTATCTATCTATCTATCTATCTATCTATCTATCTATCTATCTATCTATCTATCTATCTATCTATCTATCTATCTATCTATCTATCTATCTATCTATCTATCTATCTATCTATCTATCTATCTATCTATCTATCTATCTATCTATCTATCTATCTATCTATCTATCTATCTATCTATCTATCTATCTATCTATCTATCTATCTATCTATCTATCTATCTATCTATCTATCTATCTATCTATCTATCTATCTATCTATCTATCTATCTATCTATCTATCTATCTATCTATCTATCTATCTATCTATCTATCTAAAAATGAATCATTGCTCTTCATTCAAGGTAGCAGGCAAAAGCTGGGCCAATCTGAATCTACACAGCAGGAAGCCAAGCACATCTCTTATATATATTTCTCTTCTGGTTCGTCCTGCTTCCTGCTCAAAAGCAGTCCCGCCCACACGCAGCCGACACAGCATTTCTCGATTCCTATTCCTGGTCTTCCAAACCCTTCTCCATGCTGCCTGAGGCCTCCCATACACCCCCACGCAGCTTTTCTCGATTCCTATTCCTCCTTCAGACTACCGTGTTCCCCACTCCTCTCTCATGACCCCATTGGTGTCACATCACCGCCCTATATCTAGCCTGACCGCGTGAGCTCCTCTGAAATATTATGCCATCAAAAGGTCTTTGCAACAGAACAAGACTCATCGTTACCCGAATACATACAAATATTATTGAGTGCAAACTGATCACTATCAAAAATTCTGAAACAATCTTCATTCCCAGAATCTCTTTCCTTCCTTCCGACACCAATCTCCCTTTTAAATTTAAACGCACACAATTCCCACTCAGACTCGCTTTCTCCATGACTATCAACAAGCTCCAAGGACAAACGTTTGCAAAGATTTGCGTTAATCTACAACAACTAGTCTTTAGCCACGGTCAGTTGTACGTGGCTTTTTCTAGGGTTAGACTTTTTCTAGGGTTAGATCTTTCGACTCCTCTGTCGTCTCCACCAAAACACCTATTCATAACTGCGTCTTTCAAGAAGTATTTATTTCTTCTTGATTTCTGAATTCCTTTCTCACTGTTTTCCGTTCCTATTCTTACACCGCCCTATGCTACGGCGGGCATCGGCTAGTGTGTGTGTGTGTGTGTATATATATATATATATATATATATATATAATAAACATGCACCATGTTAAAAGCCCACTGTTGCCACACTTGTGGCCATGCCCTGATTAATTAAAAAAACTTCGGATTTTGTGCCAGCTACTGGTTATTTTGCAAGAGCATCTCATTCAAGTAAGGACAGACTTATAAATCCTGCTACCTAATAAAGTAGTTGCTGATATTGATTATTGTTTGATTATATGTGGGGTTATTTGCATCTTGGATGTAACATCAACAGAACTGAACACTGATGAACAATATGTTTGAGTTCTCCTCATTATGCCTTGTTTGGCAGGTATTGATGTAAATATCAAAGACAACCAGGGAATGACAGCATTGGATATTGTCAGAGAGCTGCCTTCCCAGAAGAGTCGGCAAATAGCTGCAGTAATCCAAGGTGAGTTTTACGTTATTGGTTTCGGTTAGGTCAGGATAATAGAACACTTTTGGAATATTAGAAATTTGGCAAAGAGGCAGCAATCATTCAGGCCATCAAATTTATTTTCTTAGCTAGTAGCTGGGTTGCCTCAATTTCTTATCAAAAATTATTTTTTTAAGCCTTATGTGGTCAAAATATGATACTTCGAAGGAACAGATGTTGCTGTAGTTTTCTTCTTTTCATGATAGTCATTTGTTGTAGCCCTTCTTGTGCAGTACAGTACAGTCTTTGGCTCATGGATGTCACCTTTGGTGACCTGTGTATTAACAATATGTTTGCATCCTTTGGGTGATTGTGTCTCAGGTGCCGTCTTAAAGTGGTGCAACATTTTTGCAGTGAACAAGATGAAAACTATTTTTAGGGGGTACCTGACTGACTTTTCTGGTTGAGACATTTGCGGACAGTTAAATAATACATATGGGGTTACGAAGTCGGCGATCGTTCAAGTAAAACTTCTGTGACACTTTATTACATCAGTCGCTACAGTATCAAAAAAAAAAAAAAGATAGTAAAGATCTTATTAGTGCAAACAAAAGGTGATTAATCATCAGAGCCAGGTGTAATTGAAAAAATATCAGGACAAAGCAAGGTTGTCCCACAACAGTTAAAGCAACGACAAGTTTAATTTCAAAGAATACACAATTCGGTCAGGTGTATATTTATGATGACGGATAAGCGATGCAAATTTTAACAGGTGACAAGTAAGGTGATGTATATATTCCGCGAATATAAACAAATCAAAGGGACAACCATTAGAAAACGTCAGATTATTTATTAGAGAAACAAACAATATTCAGTCACGGGCGATTATACGTTGCGTTGTCACAATGTATTTCCAAAAACGGATTCAAAATTCAGTGCAATCTTGAAGAAAAGGTAATTCCATATATTGTTTTTAATAAACCTTTAAAGTAAAAAGTGCAACTAATGAAACTGAAACAATTCCAAAGAAAAAAAAAAGCTTTTAAAATTGTATATCCGATTAACCAAACAGCGGCACGGTGGTGCAGTGGGTAGCGCTGCTGCCTCGCAGTTAGGAAGCCCATCTGGGTTCGCTTCCCTGGTCCTCCCTGCGTGGAGTGTGCATGTTCTCCCCATGTCTGTGTGACTTTCCTCCGGGTGCTTCTTCCCACAGTCCAAAAACATGCAGGTTGGGTGGATTGACGATTCTAAATTGTCCCTAGTGTGTGCTTGGTGTGTATGCGAGCCCTGCGATTGGCTAGCGCCAATCTGGGATTGGCTCCAGTAGACCCCAGTGACCCTGTAGTTAGGATATAGCAGGTTGGATGATGGATGGATGGATTAACCAAACACAGGGGTTGGCGAGCGAAGCGAGCAGGGGGCTGAGCCCCCTCATTTTAAATATGGTCTTTATTCTGTAATGGCTTGGTCTGTATCTTGTTCATTGCAGTGTAAAATAAAATTAAAATAAGAAACTTCTTAATTGTTTTCTTCTGCCTAGTGTTTTTTGTGATTCATTATTTATTAGATACCAGTAACAGTGTACTGCATGATAACGTGCAGTGAATACACTTGACTTGAGCATTCATAGTTTTCATCCTCTTTCTCTGTACGTTTAGCATCCGTTTGCTATGGGGTTGATGCACTTACTGCTCACTGAGCAGCTCTTCTTTTCTCCACTCTAGCGGCCCGCTTCTTCATTTCTTTCGTCAGCATCTTTTCGCGTTAAAACTGACTAAGTCAATGTTTGCAATGTTTGTTGCAATCACTTAGTATGTTTTCCTTAATTTTTCACTTAAGCTGGCACTTAAGTCTTCAATCTGCCTGAAGAATGATTTAAGATATGAAGAGGTAAGGGAAGTGATGGCGAAGGTGTTAGGGATGAGAACGGCACCCGTACGCATGCGCCGCCCTGCTGTGGGCTTCCGAGAGTTGATTCTACAATAAAATAAAATAAAAATGAACAGAGTAATAACCTTGGAGGTCAATCATCACCCTGAAAGCGGATAATAGACATCACATAGTATATGTGTGCCAAATTTCAGGTCAATAGGTCAAACGGTTTGCGAGGTACAGGTGATTTAAAATCCTGGACAGACAAACGGACAGCCACGGTTAACGTAATATGTAAGAAGATGATTGGATCAGCTTCATCAGTGCTTTTGAGAGTTTTGGAGACATTGATCTTGGTTCCCGTCTGTTGCTTTCTTTGCTCAAAAAACATTTTTTTCCTAACCAGAAGGCATGGACGCAGGTACACGGCGATGGGACCATGAGACATAGTGCGCAGGCGCCTATAGCGCGGGTCTCATAAACCGCAAGCGAAGTCTGATCCACTGCGAACGAAGGAGTCACAGCCCAAAAACGAAAGAGCTCAACTAACGTGAATGAGAAATGAAGCAACAACGCGCCCATAGCTAACGACTAACGACACAGCCACACAAAAAAGAGGATTCTGCGCTGCACCCCAGAGTCGAACGGAAGAGGCTACGGAGGCCCCACAGGTCCACAAAGATAGTACGGAAGGCGCGTGAAAGTACAAAGGCGCATGCGCCTACAATGCGCTTCTGAACTAAACGTCCACACTACACAGCATGGTCCGGGTAATGAGAATAAACAAACTCTCCATATTAAACGTACGGCATCCTCACACGTCCAAACCATATAGCATATGTGAATCACATTACAGTGATGCATTATTAACAGTACAACCACAGAAAACGCTCCGTATTAACTGTAAGTGCAATTATCCATATTACTAACGGTAGACAACGGATAACTAATTGAGTCACGGTCACGGCTCCGGCTCCAAAACAAAACTTTTCAACTAACGGACATACAGAAACGAGTCCGCCTGAATACAATTAATGAACACAGGCACCTACAACGCGCCTCTCAAACAGCAGAGGCAATAGATAAACGGCAAAGAAAGGAACGACAAACAGCCGCTAAACAATTCCGCCAATTAGCTGACAACGCATTCTGTAATGCGTCCACTATTAATGAACATTCATTAGGATTAATGAATGTCATTTGCTGTCATTGTCATTCACTTAACTTCCCTGAAGAAACAACTGGCAATACAACTAATGAGTTTACACGTTATTGTCAAAGGGGTCAGGTTAGACTGCCTCCTTTAGATGAATATCCTGAATATCTACGGATGTTTCTAACTAACAATGTACCCAAAAGTAAAAACATTATGGACTGCATTAGATCCTACAATAGTTCATTTGCTTTTGCATCTACCAGGGTAAATATCAGGCCACCAGCTGGCAATGGCCCATACTGCTTTCGCATATGTGGACAAATATTACATTGGATTGGAACAGTGCACCCTGAGCCAAATCACGAACGCAAATATGCACAGATCTGCGTGTTAGATCCAGATGACGCAATCTATCAACGATTTTACTACAAATGTTGTGTGTAAAGAAGTATTCCAATAGATCCTTCTAATGTGCCATGCTATGGGTTCTTTACTTCCTTTGTTCGTCATCTACACCTTTACACTCCAATATATCTCATACATTCATCAATGTATTTCGGGTTACTCAACCCCGGGGGTAGGCGAACAAAGCGAGCAAGGGGTGGAGCCCCCTTGTTTTCCTATAGTCTGTCTCTGAATAGGACACACTCTGCTTCCTTTTTTGTTCCTTTATGCTGCACTTGACAGTTGGTTAAGAAGTTAGATTGAGTGTTCTGGGTAATACTTTGAGCTTAGAAATTGGTAATATGGTAAAATTTTGCATTTTTATTTGGAAAAGAAAGAACAATGAAGAACACTTGGCTGACATGAAAGTACTTAGCATTTTCAATCTTAAGGCTACTTAGAGCAGAAATTATGGAAAAAGTGAGGGATAACTGGTCTTAACCTGGTTAAGGCCATTAAACAGTTTTTTGTATGTCAGCTTCCATGTTGATTGAAGAAAAAGCCTTGCAGTGTTCA
The DNA here is from genome assembly GCF_900747795.2 of Erpetoichthys calabaricus. Taxonomy (NCBI): domain Eukaryota; kingdom Metazoa; phylum Chordata; class Cladistia; order Polypteriformes; family Polypteridae; genus Erpetoichthys; species Erpetoichthys calabaricus. Next base: position 85,270,187 of record NC_041396.2, read on the forward strand.
GTTTAGATTCAGATACCTAATTTATGGGTCTTGTTTGTGGTTAGGATAGGTAGCTGTGTTGCAGAGTTGTTTTAAAGCCTTCAGAGCATGGAGATCATTCTACCAGACAACCATTGCACCATGTTTGACTTGTTGGTATAATGACAATATCATTTTGGTAGTGTAGTATTTAACCTTTGGTAAGGTTTGACAAGGGTTTTTTTAGATGAGAAAATTCACTGAAAATTTAGTTAGAACATTTTGGTGTGAGTAAGAGTGATAGACTAGCAGACTACTTAGGGCTAATTTCCTGTCTTGTGCTAATGCTTCCAGAATGGGTTTCAGCAACTCTCAACCCTGAATTATATTAAGCAGTTTTGCAAGTGTGACGTTCTAGCTGGTGTCATGCAGAAAGTCTAATTGGGAACAAAAAAGTTGATTTTGGTAGAGAGTGGTTCATTCTCACTCACAGTACAGATGTCTAAGGTAAAATGTGTTTTGATATGAATTATGCTGAAAAAACTGCTAGGGTCAATGTGGATTTAGGGATTACCTATATTAAAGTCGCAGATACAAAGTTGTTATACTTGATGTGCAGTGATTGTTCACCCTGTGAAAGAGGGTGGCCAGGAGGTACAGTGGTTATAAGATTTTTGTTGGGAAGATAGAGGGAGTCATTCTCTGACTTATTTTTCAGTAACAAGTTAAATTATTTTTCTCTATTGTTGTTAAGGAAATCATATAGCCTGGTATTCGAAGATCTGATTACGATTTTAATGAAGGAAAATTACTTCTTTCATTTTCAGTCACACACATAATGAAGGCCATACAGCCAAAATGTTGCTTCTCTGACTTCCCTTTCTGTGTGTTTTATTTTTTTCCTCTCTCCAGCACAGGAGTAATTTACTTACCATTTCCTTTATGAGTGGAAGTATTAAAACTAGACTACATTTTACTTTGAAATAAATATTCTTATGGGTATTCCATGTGTTAAATGGCTCTGTGTGTGTATGTGCAGGAGTACCCTGCGAAGGAGTGTACATAGTCCAAGGCTGGTTGCCACTTACATCTTGTGCTGCCAGGATAGGCATCCTCTACCAGGGAATATGAACTGAGTAAGCTGGTTAGAATGTGGATTAATGGATGGTCTGATGGACAGACAGGCAGGCAGACCGACAGACAAGCTTCTAAAGTTATGTCCATTATATTCACAAAGATTCTTATTTCCTTGGTGGGCTTTTTTCTTTTATTATCAGTATTTGAAGTCCTTTATCAGTTTTCTCATTCAATTGTGAAATGATGTGATTTAAGAATTGTTGCAACTGACAACTTTTTGCTCATATCATTGTACTTTTGAAGCATTAACAAATCACTAATTTTTATTCTTGTAGTCACACTGTAATATGATTAATTGGCAATAAAGAAATATTTTTTTTGCTGTTTTTTCATCTTGAAAGAGCAGCGGTATTCTCCTGTTTTATTAACTTACACCGTGCCAGGATTTTCAAATAAAATACATAATTCATTAAATCCCTGACATTCAAGCCCTGATTTCATAGAGTGGGTTGTGTAGCTTCCTTTCAATAAATAAATCCTTTTGTGTAGAAAGTGTCAAATGACATGGCTGCAATAAGCCTAGTACCGTCAAAGCACATTTTAAGCCTTGCGTCCTGTTCAGAGAAACAGAATTGTCAATGTCTTCTTAAGCTTTTTTGCTGTGGTGTTTCTTCATGCTGCCTTTAGTTTGCATTCATTACAGCCCTTGTAATTTGAAAACGCCTTGCTCTTGATTGAGACCCCCTACCCTTACTTTTCTTGACTTCACCAAAACTTTTGTGTTAAGTAATTTAGAAGGTTTTATTTGCCAGGAATTCCCTTGTAGTTGCGAGCTTTGGCCATTGTTCAATGAAATATCTTTACTCTGATGTTGTTGAGAATAAAGCAAGCAGTGGTTTGCTCGTCATTAGACTCTTCTGATACTTATGAGAATATTATCTTGGATGTTTAATGCTACTTGGTCTTGATGCCTGACCTCTAATTTTTGCTTCTCAAGTTTGGCAACCCTACTTTGAGGTAATTAGGTTTGTATTTTGAGTTGTATCAGAAAACAGACAAGTTAGGTGACTGACATATATATTCATTTTGTATACACTAACTTCCTTCATGGCAGTTAGCCCCATAGTAGACAATTTTTTTTTTTTACTTAAACAATAATAATTTTGTGTAAGAACTGGAGCTGTTGTATAGGGTGTGCTGATGGTGTTGCTTCAGCCATGCTGATCGTCTGTCTTCACAAAAAACTTCAAACACTAGAGTGATCTGGAGTTAGAAGTTCGAGGATATGTGTGTGGGATGATAGAACTATAAGATCCCAAAAAGAATGCAGAATGCTTATTTTTGTTGCACATGTGTTGGCTTAAATATTGACTTTGCAATTACAGTGATCCCTCGCTATATTGCGCTTCGCCTTTCGCGGCTTCACTCTATCGCGGATTTTATATGTAAGCATATTTAAATATATATCGCGGATTTTTTGCTGGTTCGCGGATTTCTGCGGACAATGGGTCTTTTAATTTCTGGTACATGCTTCCTCAGTTGGTTTGCCCAGTTGATTTCATACAAGGGACGCTATTGGCAGATGGCTGAGAAGCTACCCAACGTACTTTTCTCTTTCTCTTGCACTGAGTTTCTGTGATCTCTCTCTCTCTCTCTCTCTCTCTCTCTCTCTCTCTCTCTCTCTCTCTCTCTCTCTCTCTCTCTCTCTCTCCCTGCTCCTGACGGAGGGGGTGTGAGCTGCCGCCTTCAACAGCTTTGTGCCGCTGTGCTTCGCATACTTAAAAGCCAAACAGCCCTATTGATTTGTTTGCTAGAGATTGTTTTCTCTATCTATGTGACATTCTGTGCTCCTGACATGCACTCCTTTGAAGAGGAAGATATGTTTGCATTCTTTTAATTGTGAGACAGAACTGTCATCTCTGTCTTGTCATGGAGCACAGTTTAAACTTTTGAAAAAGAGACAAATGTTTGTTTGCAGTGTTTGAATAACGTTCCTGTCTCTCTACAACCTCCTGTGTTTTTGCGCAAATCTGTGACCCAAGCATGACAATATAAAAATAACCATATAAACATATGGTTTCTACTTCGCGGATTTTCTTATTTCGCGGGTGGCTCTGGAACGCAACCCCCGCGATGGAGGAGGGATTACTGTACTTCAAAGTGCTTAAATGCTCATTTCTCTCATTTCTCCCCAGGTCATGTGAGTGGAAAACCTCCAGACACTGAAAAAATATCCCCTCATCCTATTCCTCCCCCTCCTCCTCTTATTCCTCCTACTATTAAGCAAGATGCTGTCAGTCCCAGGTCAAAAGGTGGGTAACTGGTAATAAAGAGAGATTGTTGGCTTCAGTTGAGTAAAAGTATTTCTCTTAGCGGTCGACAGTCCAAGATTGATTGTAGATGTTCACTTTCTTAAACAGTAAAATAAAATAGACATTACTGTCACCTTGGCTTTTCTACTTCTTCGAAGTCATGTTTTTCCAGAGTTGTCTCTGTCCATCAGCTATCTGCTTGTATCTGTCTTGCAGTGAAGATGGAGCGGGAACTTTCAGATCTAATTACCCAACTAGACGTCAGGCCCGAAGAGGAATGTCCATATGAAGCTCTGTTTGAAGCCACATCCTGCCATTCGCTGGACAGTCTGGCCAGTGGCAAGTCATCTGATCATGAACCCACTGTAGAAAAGGTAAGAGGTGGGCAGTGTATTCTAGTTCACTATAGGCCAGGCTATACTGATGAAGTGTGCCATGTGTGAATCTGAGTGGTCACTGTGTGTGTAATCCTCAGGTCAGCTATGAATTGAGTGGTACTGTCAATATGGATGTATTAAGATTATGTGAGTAATGTATTACTAATAAGTACTAATAAGTATAGACTTGTAAACAAGACACAGAGTGTATGGCAATGAGCAGAGAATTTAGTTTGGCGTTAATCATCTTGAGGCAAATAGAAGACAGTGGAGATCACCACATAATATACTATTGTGAAACAAGACTCAAAGTCTTTAAGGCAGTCTTGAACAACTTTGTCCTGATGAAACTTATAAGAGTTGTGTAGCCAGGCTTAATTTCGTCCTGGTAATGCCTGATCATGTCCTATAGTTTCTTTTGTGGTGGACGGCTGGCAGCTTAATCCAGCCGGGACATTCAGAGTAGAAGGATGGGGGAAGGCAGTAACTGAGACACTGCCTCTTCCAGGACTCTAGATGGCAATTTCCCTGCAGCATAGTGGTGCCCCGGATTCCCACAGGGCATCATGGGATCTGGAGTTTGGCTTCACAGCCCTGCTGGGTACCGTGGGTGCCACTAGGGGATGCTGCATGAAGAACTAGGAATTTTTATGTTCTGTATAGCCCAGAAGTACTCCCAAGTCATGGCGATGGAAGCCCCGAAGTACTTCCAGACTGAAGAAAAAAGCAAGTTCTCCATCTGACCCGGAAATGCTGGCAAGTCACGTGAACAGAAGAGGAGAAGCACTTCCGGGTCAAGGTCTATATATAAAGGGCTGCTGTAGACCCAGCAAGCGAGCCGGAGTCGGGAGATGTGGAGGAGAGATTTGTTATTATTATTATTATTGTTGTTGAATTGCCTTTGTGTGGTGGCGGAGGTTTCTGAGGGCACTATAACAGGAAGGAAAGAATTAAAAAATCTTTAGTGTTTTTACCCTGTGTGCAGTGTGTCTGTCTGTTGGGTTGAGAGGGGCAACAGCGACCTGTAACGTCTTACACCTTTTTAATGTCGCAGAAACTTTCATTTGTCCAATATTTACTAATATTTAGAAACATATTACTTTTATATCATTTGTATGTTTATTGGAACTGCATTAGCAGGTAGATCAACAGTGTGACAGCATCATCTACTAACATACTGCTTTGTCAGAACTACACTATTGAGTGTTTGTTTTTGTAGAAGTAAATACCATCAGTAAATACCATCAGTTAAAAAAAATCACTGGATCATAAACAATGTAATTTAGCATTAAATGGCTGAGAGTGAGAGGGAGAGATTAATGACCTTAAGATGAGGAAAAACAAGGACTGCTAGTTACTCAGAATTCAGAAAGGATTGAGCAGGAAAGCTGTTAGACAATTGTAAGATATGTGTATATATATATATATATATATATATATATATATATATATATATATATATATATATATATATATATATATATATATATATATATAATTACAAGGGTGGCTATAGACACTGATGTAGCAGTTAAGCGGCAAAAAAATCCATCAGCTGCTGTGGCCACCCAGGCTTACTGTGTCCTTTACTCCAACTACTTTTCCAAATGTCTGTTTCATGTGCTGCCTAATTCCAGCTCCTATTAAGGCATTGGTGTTGCCAGAATTCTTCTTTTTATTTGAATCAGTTACTTCTCTTTGTAGAAATCTCTAATTCGACACTATAGCAGTTTATTATTTTTTGACAGCACACAATTTAAAGCTGATAAACATGCTAGCCATATAGAACTGGGTGCTGCCCGTAATAGAAAAGTAACAGGTAATGCAACCACTTTTCACTTGGTTCAGTTAAGAATACTAGAATCTCGAAATGTTAAATGGTTCCCTAAACTGGTTGCAAGTGATCAATGAATTAAAATAACATTGATGAGACAACACAGATAACCCAAAAGAGACATGTCTCTTCACATAGGTTGGAGCCTTTAAGCAACTCTAGAATGTCCTTGATTTAAGAAGGCAATTCACATTCATGGCCCTAGTTATAATTCAATAACTATAATATTGGTTCAGTTAAAAGATAAATTATTGTCCATTAACACATTTATATAGTCTGCTCTGTACAATATAAGGAGATATAAATGTGAAATTGTGATGTGTGCTTTGTAAGGGATCTTTAACTCGCATTACTGTGACATTTTTCACAACTTTAAATCAAACTAAAGGTGTGTTTTTAGCAATGGACACAGTGATATACTACCAAGTATTTTAGCATTAACTTTTGAAAGGAACAAGAAGTCATGACCTCTGAAGATTATGCCATCATGTTGCTGCTATTGTAATCTTTGGTCACACATGTAAAATGGCTAAGAAAGCGGGTCATCTGGCTCTGACAAGTTGGGGATGAAACACTGAATTCTCCAACATAAGTGGTTTGCTGATGGGATTGAGTTCTGACTTCCTTGATACCTAATCCAGAAGGTCCCGAATATTAACATGAGCCAAAAGGCCAGCATGATGACATAGTTCCTGGTACTGCACCTCACAGGTCCTGGATTCTGAGTTCAGTTCCTGGTATGGGCATTGCTTATGTAAAATGTGTACATTCTCCTTCTGTTTTTTGCATGTTGTGTGCATACTTCTGTATAATTCCATATCGGTAAGTTGTACCTGTTAGGTTAACCTAGTGATACTCCTAGTGAATTGCTTGGCCACCAACCTAAATCAGGTGAATTTAATTACAAAAGAGTTCTTCGATGAGCTGTGAATTGGCCTATCACAAAGAACTATTTTTTCCAGAATCTGCTTTTCTATGCTTTACAATAATTTAATTTTAATTTTAATGCTCCTTTATTGTGGTAGTTGAGCTAAATGTCTCTCTTTTTCCTGTTTGAACTGCTTAATAGACTTGTTAGCCTAACAGCAAAATATGAATATTTTACTTGTAAGCTTGTTAAGCATGTTAGCCTTGTATCTGCTTGATAAAAATCTTATGAACATTTAATAGCATCCCCACTAGTGACTGTGTTGGCTTTGTGTGCATAAGTGTTCTGATGTTGCCAGAATAGTTTTGTTTTCCTTTGACCCTGAGTTGAAATAAGAAAATTTATATATGGAAAAGCTACTGATTTGGCTTTTAAGACTTCCCTCATAAAAATTTCTGTGTTCATGTTTAAAGTAGAAGTTGGCTTCAAATTGAAAATCTCACAATCGTTTACTTACTTTGATAAATAATTAAAAGTCAAGATAGTCTGGTGTTTTCAGCCTGATTAAATTGTGCTTCAGTATTTTAGAAGCAGGTCAGAAGCCTCAGCATGTACACTCCAGTGGTCCGTAAAATTAGGCTTTGTACAGAATGTGGAAATCTCCATGCAGTGCTTTTGAATGCTACAGTAAGTCACGTAAACATAAATTCATATAAAATTGTAAAAGTTACCATGCATTAATACATTTTAAATTTAACCATATATTTAAAAAATTCCACATTCACGGTGAATATTTGTATTTAGTTGCCATGCATACTGCAGTTTTTTTTTCTTTTTTTTAATCATTTTTGGCCCTGACATTATTTTAATTAATTTGAAGGTTTTGGTTAGCCTTGGTAGTTCAGAAACATTTCAATACTAAAAGTCACTGATTTAGTGTACATACTTTGTACTTTGTTGTACAAAATACTTTGTGTTATGTTTTGAAACAGTCACCAATGCACATGTACTGTTTGAGCAGATGTCAATTTCCCCCCCAAACCCTCGTGTTGCTTGCACATGACAGGGTAGAATGTCAGTGCCTGACTCGTGTGATCGGCACTCCCCATTGTTATTGTAGCCTACCACAGCACAAGGCATAATGACTTTGACATTTCCCCTGACGTGATGCGTGACTGACTGTATTCACTGTAATTACCATCTGGCTTGGTCCCTCAACTGGTGTAAAGTATTGAGTTCCACATCTACCCAGAGCTTGCTTCGCATAGCATTTAGAACTTGATATGTTCCAGAGTGGATGAGATGTACTGTATCCAGAACAGCCTTTCCTTCTAACCCCTGTCACTTTAGTCAATACTTGTGTCATAATTGGGAACATAACATTTTACATAGCTTTGAAGATCACCTGAGGCATATCCTACAGTTTGTACAGTTTCTGTGCTGGCTGATTGGCTTTATCATAGTCATAGTTATTAGTGTAATGCAGGTTTCTTCTATTAAGTGAAACATGGCACTCACTTATAACTTTGCAGAAAATTGATATCTGTACTCACTACGCTTCTGCTTAACCAGAGGCACAGAAGCCTTAGGTTCCATATTAAAGCATTAACTATAGACCACATGTGTTACCTGTTCATTTTTATTAGCAAATTTCAATTCTGTAGACTTAGTGTTCATGTAATGAAAATGCATTAGGTTAGATAAAGTTTATTAATCCCAAGGGGAAATTTAGATGCATAAAGCATCAGAAACATAAGCACATACACAGACTCATGAGGGAAAAAAAAATATAATCAATCCGCTGATAGATAAATAATAAATAAATAAATGTAGGTATATTAGGCAGAAATTGCAAACTGAGGTTAAAGAGTATAAGCATTTATTTTGGGACCTCAGGAGGAAACATTGAATTGCGTGGTGGCAGCTAACAGAAAAGATCCCCAGAGACGCTTATTAGCACATTGTGGAAGAATGAGCCTGCTGGTAACAGTGCACCAACAGAAGGGAACAGAGGGGAATTTACATGATGGCATCCAATTTTGGCACCATTCTCTCTTCCACAACAGCTTCCAGTGTGTCCAGTGTTCACCCTGTGATGGAGCAGGCTTTCCTGATAATTTTGTTCAGGCGTTGTGTCTCTTTTGAACTCATGTCGTTTCCCTAGAATACGACAGTGTTGAAAAATACACTGACTTGTCATGAAATAGTCTGCTCTAGTCCTTCTGGTACAGTGCCACTGATTTGTCAGACCAGTCCAGTTTTCTGTTTATGTGATCCTCCAGGTAACTAACTCTGCACCACTTCTACATCCCTTCCCTGTATGGTGACAGGTCTCAAAGGCTTCTTGGTATGCTGGAAGTCCACCATCGTCTCTTTCGTCTTGTTGATGTTGAGTTCCAGGTAGTCCTCCCTGCACCATAAGGCAAAGTCCAGTTTAAACATCCTGTATTCTGAAGTGTCTCAATTATTTAATGCAGCCTATGATGGAGGCGGCTGAGAATTTCTGTAGGTGGCAAGCACTCCTATTACACTGGGAGTCTGTTGTGTAAAGGATGAAGTGGAAGGAAGACAGGAGAGCAACGAGTAATTAACAAATAGCAACAAATCAAGGTGAAGTTATCATAGCAAAATGAAAATGTCAAAAGTGATTATTAATAGATTTCTAATGATGATTTTTCAACTAATAAAGCATGCTGAACCTGTTCTAACGTTTTGATGTCTGTCTTATTATTTTTCTTTCTTTGCCCTCTAGATGTGATTGACTTGTAATTTATTATAATGTAGTCTCTGGTACAGTTTAAAAAAAAAAAAAAACTTTTTAACAGGTTGGGGACATTTCTTTGCTTTGTGATGTCCCTGAATTACATTTAAAAAAAAAAAAAATAAAAATAAAACTTTTGTGCCCATCCAACTAAGAAGCTTTAAATGAATGTGGCTGTGCTTGGCAAATATAGCTTTGTATGAATATGTTATGATTGACACTGAGCCCTCGAAGCCAGATTCCATAGGGGGTAATGGAAGTTTTTGGTATGGTTTGTTTAACATATAAATGCTCAGGATTTAGCATGGTGTCAAGTGGGAATTTTAAAAAGCTTTTGTAAAGTAAGCAAGAGTGGCTTACTTTAAAGCCTAAGCATTTAATTTGAAGGTCCTCCATGGAGATTTTGAGTCTCCTTTTTCTTAAAGGTATTTCTGAAAAGAAAAAAAAAAAGCAAAACAAAGTTTTGTATTTTCAGGTTAACTCTTCATTTAATTGTAATTCACTTGAGTATGGAAGATGGGTAGTGTCTTCTAAGAGATAACATTATTCTTGCCGATGCTGGTCATCCACGTTACTGAAAATGTTTGAGATACTATGGTTTAGTATAAACTGTGTACGCGTTTTTGTTTTAGGCAGCAATAGAATTTTTTTTTTCCTTTTTTACCCTAGAAGGAGAGGCCACCACCTCCATCTCAACCTCCTCCAGAAGAAGAGGAAGAGCAGCCAACAGAGGTACCATTGAGGGGATGTTTTACAGTCATGTTGTGACATACTTAATTTGCTCTTCTACACTTGTTATGAAATGGCAATTAGAGTCCTAGTTATTTTTTGTACATTTTGGTTTAACTACTATATTTGCCCAAATAACTCTAACCATTCTATTTAATGCTACTAAGTATTTCCCGGCAGTTTACTCGTTATCTTTCTTTGGATTAATTTGAATTCTGAAGGTTGCTTGCCTAAGGAAATGAGATCAGACACAGGCGGTGTATGACAATCAGAGCTGTTTTTAGCCTAATAGAATTTACTATCAGTTGTGTTCTTTCTATTTGTTGTGCAGTATTAATATGCTAATGTGTTACAGTCTTCTGTCACATTGTTTCCATTGTAGTGTTTTATTTATAAGAAGCCATGGTCTCCTGCTACCTGTGACCATCATTTTCCCAGGGAAACAAAGTTTTGGCCGTAACAGCATGTTGATAACATTTCTATGTGCCTGCTTTTGATAAAATATAAGTAAAAAAAAAGCTAAATATTACAGAGGAATTTGAATGGTCAGAAGTGCGTTCTTGTAGACCATGCTTTCCTGCATCTGTTTGAGGTGAAAGGCCAAAAAAATGTAAAAAGCAGATTCTTCTTTTCAATGTAGGATACGAATTCTATGAAAATTTAACAGTTTATGTCTGCAATTGATTTCTTTACTTTGGATTCAATTAATTCAGTCAATTCAAAAAAATGGTGATGAGTAACTGACATGTCATTCAACCAAGGCAGCGTAGTACGGTATATTGAAGATCTCCTTATATTCAGTAAACCATGTCCTGGCAATGTCAGTACCAAGAGGCTAAGACCACAGGGAAAGGGACTGCTATAATAGTTTGGGAAGAATTGTTTTGGTTTGGTATAGCTGCCCTTGTTCTCTCAGAAGGCTAAATAGACACTAAGTGGAACCTAATGATTCTGAGCAGTCAGCATCATCCCATGTTGTAGCCTTTTCTTACATGTTGGCATGGATGTCTTCTAAGATAACTGTGCTAATTCAGAGTATATGTGCTTACTCCATGTTTTGATAAGCATGCTAGTGAAGTTATCGATATGTTATGGCCCTCTCATTCCCAAATCTGAATCCAACTCAGCATTAATCAATGATGTGGTAATGGTAGTCAAGTCATGAATTAAATGAGCTTCTGCTGGAATATCTTTGCTATTGTATCAAGATACAGTAATTGTAGATTTTATTTTGGTGACACATGGTAACCTATTTCCAAATTAAATTAACATTGGTGTTTTAAGTCTTAAACAAAAGAAACAAAGAAGTTTCCTCTTATTGAACTACTGTAACAGAATTCTATATTAAGAATTCCTCACAGTTCCATGGCTGAGGTAAATACATATTTTAAGAAGAGGGAGGAACACAGGGTGATGTACAAGAGTGAAGGAATATATCCTGTGCAGGAGGGTCAATCAGAAGGAGACTAAAAATTGCAAAGTGGAGAACGTAGTACGGGATGGTGGTCTGTACAATGACATTGGTGATCAAGAAGAAGAGGTGGAGAGTGAGGGCAGAGCCAAGGATCAAATGGTGAAAGATGAAAAAGAAAAACTAAGGTGGATCTCATATAGGAGGAAAGATGGGCACTGGGTGACAATGAAGAGTTACCAGATGCCTGGGCAAGTACAGCAGAAATGGTAAGGTGTACTGCTAGAAGGGTGACATGTATGGCATCTGGACAGAGGAAGAAGGACAAAGAAACCTGGTGGTGGAATGGGGAATTACAGGAAAGTATATGGAGAAAGAGGTTGGCAAAGAAGAAGTGGGATTGTCAGAGAGATGAAGAAAGTAGATAGGAGCACAAGGAGATAAGGCGCAAGGTGAAGAAAGAGGTGGCAAAGCCTAAAGATAAGGCGTATGAGTTGCATGAGAGGTTGGACACTAAGGATGGAGAAAAGGACCTGTACCGACTGGCTAGACAGAGGGACCAAGCTGGGAAAAAAGAGCAGCACATTAGGGTGATAAAGGATAATGATGGACACATGCTCACAAGCAAGAAGATTGTGTTGAGCAGATGGAAAGAGTATTTTGAGACGTTAATGAATGAAGAGAATGAGAGAGAGAGAGAAGGTTGGACGATGTGGAGATAGTGAACCAGGAAGTGTAATGGATTAGCAAGGAAGGAAATAAGGACAACAATGAAGAGGATGAAGAACGACTGTTGGTCCAGCTGACATACCTGCAGAAGCATGGAGGTGTTAAGGAGAGATGGCAGTGGAGTTTTTAACCAGATTGTTTAATGCAATATTGGAAAGTGAGAGGATGCCTGAGGAGTGGAGAAGAATTGTACTCTTACCGATTTTTAAGAATAAGGGTGATATGCATTGCTGTAGTAACTACAGAGGGATAAAATCGATCAACTACAGCATGAAGTTCAATTGGTATTACTATCCAAAAATACATTATGTAACTACAGGGTCTTTGACAATGACCGTCTTTTCTTTTTGCATACTTTTGTAAGGCTCTTCATTCATAGGGGGCAGCACTGCAGCAAACTCGTTTGACATAACCTAAGCAAGCTTGGACTTGGAGATGGCAGGGTTTTCACCTGTTAATGGAAGAAGACTATGTAAGATTTCCTCCAAGGCTGTCTGTGCTTTGTGTTCTCAATAAGGGCTATAGCAGAAACAAATACGGTTGGAGAGTCCCTCCACTGAGTAAATAAAATAAGGGTAGTACATAGAGACTCATGCACAGGGGAGGTAAGCACGGACAAAACTGATAAATACCCTTAGAAAATGTCAGATAGCACTGGTCAGCTCCTAGCTTTTCACCTGTACCTTTACTATCTGATATGCTGATTGAGATATGCCTTTTCCTTTTCTACACCACTGGTGGCACCGAGTAGCTAAACACAAATCACAAAGGATAACATCTTTAGTGTAGGCAAAAATTACAAGAAGCAGCTCATACATTTAAGGAAAGCAGTATCTCACCCTGTAGCTACTTATTTTCTGTCTACGTGGTGCAATGAGAAGTCATTGCATCCATAATGGCTAACACATGGTGCAGGGAAGTGTTCTCCCTCCCTCCATCTGACTGACTGAATGACTGACAAAGGTTAAGCCTGTACCTTTTTAGCTATTCCTAGTAAGTGTATGTTACAACAAATTAATTATTGTTTAGCTTCACCAAAGTTTTTAATGACTATTCACATTTGCCAAAAACAAAAAAAAATACTATTATATAGTAAAGCAGGTGTCTGGTAATGAAATTAATCAGTCAATGTCACTGGAGTTTGAACAAATTATTTTTTGGCTTTGAGCCTAGTTTACCAAAAAAGATTAATAGATATCTTTAGGTTTTGCCACTTCAAATTGCATGCCTATATAGAAGTAGCTCAGTGTCACTCTCTAGATTCATGAGAATGTCTTTGGAGAAATGTTTGAAGGTTTAAAGTATTTAGTTTACTAGGGAAAGGAAACCATGTAGTTCACCATAAGAAGGTGCTGTTAGATTGTTCAATGGGAAATTTGGACAGAAACTAAGTAATTATTATTGAATATCAGCAAGGGTGAGTGGGTCGTTGACCATTTTGTTGTGGTAGCATTTGCAATACAGGTATAATGTTAAAAGGGGCCAATGATGAAAGCTCTGGAGAGTGGACACAAGGTTCAAAAGTGGAGAAGAAAATCAACAGTGAGGGAAAAGAAACCAGCAGTTCAATGATGCTAGGTCAAGCTGCAATTTGTTGACATCATTTTCTAAAAATGGGAGTGTGCCACTGTTAAAGTGGTTTGCAATGCTATGTAATACAACCTTGATGTATTTCTCTGATTACACAATATACAGGGGTCATAAAAAGTAGGTTCACAGTTGTTAATATGGAAAAAGACATGCAGGTTATGATTGCTACACTCAAACACACTTTAATAATAATAAATAAGACGACGACAAATAATACAAGTAAATAATACAATCAATAATAATGCAAGAATAAACTCTCTCCTACCTTTGCCTACCCCTGTATGTGCTGAATTTGCATACTTACCTTGTGTTTACATAGGTTTCCTCCAGGTACTCTTACTTTCTTCTGTCATTTCAAAGTTTCTTGAGCCGGATTCTGCAGGGAGAGTCTCAAAATCTTTGCAACCCCAAAATAAGTTCAGAACTGGATGGCCCAGTTTAATTGTATAGCTAGTGGGTTAGTTCCCAATTTACCATCACTGTGTGCATCTACATGTGGTGCAACAGGAATACACTTTAAGTGATGTTGTGTAATACTTTGCTTTGGTGTCACTCCATCATATAGTGTTAACTTGTAAGGTAGAATATTCAGTGTGCTGTAGCATTTATTTATTTATTTTTTGCTTAGCTGGCTGGCTTGATGGCACATTGGTTTGTAATCATAGCTCGCACCTCTAATTACATGAGTTTGAGTCAAGGCCCAAAGATCATCCCCCTATATCTGTGCTGGCTTCACTGAGGTGGACTGGCTTCCTAATGGATCCCAATGTTCTGCAGTTAGGTTATTTGGTATGTTGGTAAAAGTGAATGTAGGAGCGAATCTCTCTTATTTTTTTTTTTCTCATTTATTCCAGGGTTGGTCACGATTCAGTCACAGATATGTTCCATACCACTCTTTATTACAAAAAGTGGGCTTCAAAAATGGAGGAATGCATATTGGCTCTCATTTAGTGTCCTAAAACTGTGCTGTCTTGGGAGACTTATTACCTGCCTGCTGCCAGTGCTTCCATGACACATTTTGCTACATTTTTTCATCTCTGTTTTACTTGCTTTCCCACAAGTTTTTTTTTTTTTAATGCTGTGTGTGCACACAATCTTATTTTTGCCTTTAACATATAGTATGTTTCTGCATGAGCTGACCCCCAATTTGCAAAGTATGAGCAGGGATGTGCTTTCCCATTACCACTTGTTTTTACTTTTTTTGTTTTCACTCTCCTTTTAAACTTATCATGTGCCAGAGCCTTTCTTTAAAATGTTGGTGACATATCTTTGCTTCCTAGGCTTTGTATATGAACAGCAAGAGCAGTGAGTGTGAAGAAGAAAATCCTTACGAGCTACTGATATGCGCCGAGACGAAGAAACCATCTGCTCAGGACTTCAAGCAGAAGAAAGGTGTGTTACTACATGTAGCCACTAGGAGGCACCAACTACTTTTTTTCTAGCTGATATGTGCACTTAATCTTCTTATTCCTCATGTCACCTCCATTTCTAAACATCCTGAAATACCTTGTTGTTTTTGTTAGGTGGCTAGCATGGCAGCTTTCTAGTGTCCTAGTCTTTGTTATTCTCATGCACAGTATGCTTTTTTATAAACCGTGCAGCCTGGTCATCCTATAAAGTATATTTACAAAGGGCTATTTGAGAGCATATGTCAGTTCTGAGGACTCATAAATCTACTTTTATGTTGTGTTTTCGAATTATTAACTTAAGTAGAGAATAAATTGACTGTGGCTCCCGATACCGTGGGGCTTTGCCAGTGGCTGTTAGCAGTCCTAGCATAGATCGATAGTAATTTAGCACTGCTTTAGTCTGTGGATTGACTGGGTAGTTTCTCTAAAGAAATGTATTATCCAAATGAAATGGCATTACTGTTTGTTTTTTTTTCCTGAGCTTTAAGGAATAAAACTTATAACCATGAAGATCTGATTCTACATTGATTAAATATATGAACTCTATTTCTTCTGGGCTTTTTTTAAAAAAAAATAAGACATTTTCATATTACAGTAACATTTTATGAGCTGTATAGTAGTATATGTTGGTTTTATGTGCACAACAATTTACCAGGATAAAGAAACGGATTCATTTACCTGTAATGAGTAGGGCCTTGCACCTTTAGTGTGTGTTCATACTCGGAATAGTGACAAAGATACAGTGTCATTTCTAATTGTACATTTAATATAAAAGAGCCCATACACAAGATAGGAGTAAACAAAGAGAGAAATTAAAGAATTAGAGCAAAACAAAGGAAAACAAAATTAAGCTGCCCACCTGCGTCTGCCTTCACTAATTTTTGTTGCTTCTGTGAGTGAGAATCGTGCTCCATCATGCTTGGCTGGTTACTTGAGTCAAAGTGGTTGCGCTGATTCAGATAAAGAGTGGTGGAGAAAGAAGGTTAAAAAAAAAAAAAAACACTACAAATTTAAAAATGTATATCTTTCCAGCAAGGCTTTTATAGATTTTAAAAAGAAACAACACATGAAATTAAATGTTTAGTGCCCTGTAGCACTTCTGTTGTGGAGGTGGGCAACACACCATGCTAACATCTTGCATAAAATATGGTCAGATTAACATGGCCTGTTCTCAACATACAGAAAACAAAAGTGTAAAAGACCCAGAATGTGATTTTGCACTCACATCTGAAATTCCTTTACACAACTTGCACTTCTGGATCATGTCCTGCCTCCTGATTTGTTTTAAGCTGCACATGGGACAGTGAAAATGTACATCTCTCTTGCAGTCTAAATTACATTTGCAAAACAACAGATAATGAGTCAACCAGGTACTGACAAGTTTCAAATTATACAAAAAGCACACATACCCAATCAGTATACCTTTGAAAGAAATTGTATTTCTTAAGTGAATATCCATATGCTTTTGTACTTTAGACAGTTTTGCTGGTTTAAACACATGTGATGGACAGAGTGGACATTAAAATTGTTTGCAGCAGGCACTGCATCTTTGTAGGAATGGCTTAGAATCAGTACAAGAATAAAACATCACCAAGAAGAATATAAACTCAAGACACAACTAGGACATTTAAAAAAAGAATGCACATGCAGAGGCACTTAAAAGATGGGTTTTACTGGATAAAAGTACGTGCGCAAGTTAAGGTAGATATACATTACCAGTCAAAAGTTTTAGAACACCTCAGTTGTTCCAGTTTTTCTTCAAATTTAATTAGTTGAAATGCAATGAATGACTTAAAATGGTGAAAATCTAAGCAGTAAACTGCCAGAGGTTTAAATGTAAAGTTTAGGTTATCAAAAACTGGAAAAGGAAATTTCAGAATATTACAAATGGACCTCCTTCACGGAACAACTAATTGGTTACAACCTACAGATGTTCTGCAGCCATTAAAATTAACATTAAGCCTTACAAGTTGAAGTAATTTGCACAGGTGTCCCAACTTGTGTTGATTACTTAAAAAACCGTCTGTCTGTTTTAAAGCAGCATGAATACGGTGCCCTACACAACCCAAAGACAATTGGAAACTGGAAGAGATCTGGCAGACCCAAAGTCCCGTCCCAGCCCAATCAGAAGACAAGTTTCTGAGGGTCAGCAGCTTGCGTAATAGGCACCTCACAGCACAACAGCTTCAAGCGCAGCTTAACAGTGGCCAAGAAAAGCAAGTGTCAGTTTCTGTGGTCTACTGCCCATCAAATTCATCTTTTGCTGAGTGAATTTAACTATTTGAAATAATAAATACTGAATTAGTTGTATGTTTGCATTTTAGTCATTAAGGAATTGTGTAAATCTGTAGCTAGAAGTCAAATCTAAAGATAACTGAACAGTTCTTTTTTCCTTATTTTGTATTCGAAGAGATATGATTGAAAGCTTATAGAAAATATTTAGTTACATTCATTGCTGCTACTGGCGATGCAGCCAGTTATTAAATATTAGATGTCAAGTACTTGTTTACGGAGCGCCAGTTAGTGTTGCATAACTTGGTTCAAAGTGAAATATTTGATCAGGTGCCATTTACCTAATATTTGATTTTAGTTGAAGAACTTAAAGGATAAGTTCTGTATTTTTCCCAAGTCAAAGCTGTCTCTTCACAATCATGGTATGTATTAATTTACAAAATGATATAGTGATCTAAAGTGAAGCATTTTTATAAATTTAAATACATGTACAGTATACTCAAATAACAAGTTTTTCTAATGCTGTATATATTCAAATCACATTTTTGCATGTGGTGTGATTAAATGGTTTATTGACCGATGTGCACTCAAATCAGATGACTATTTGGTTTTACTAAATAGCATCTCCTATACACTTAAGTACCACGTTGCTTTCGGCTACATCTTTGGCGCAATTTCAATTGCATGTCTGCTTAAAGCTAAATAAAAACAACTATTTATGGTCTCACTTTCATACATTGTTGGGTCTGCCATGAGTGTGCTGCCTTCCAGCATTGTAGTCTTCACCTGCTGCTGGTTTGTTCCACTCTGTGCCAACTTTTCTTTTCTCCACATGAATACTGGTGCTGGCTGTGTACCTTTTACTCAGAATTACGTGTAAAAACATTGTAATGCCATTCTTAGTAATTTTATATATGCGCTTATGTAACTGAAATCATAAACTGCATTACCTGAGTGGTGGGGTGATTCTGACATGGGCTGATTTTTAGCTGTTATTTTCTCCATTGTAATATTTTGCATAGCATACAGAGCAAGATTCATATAGAGTGGTAGCATGGTGCCTGCCAAGCAAGCAAGTTCCATTGTACTTTGTACACATGACAATAAATAACTGAACCGATTGCCCCCTACACTAGTTTTATCTATCCTTGGAATTTTAACCATGGCTGCAAAATAATCCATCTAAACATTGATCCATGATCTAACCCTCTTGTCCAATTCAGGGGTTCAGGGAGGCACTGCTTATACAACAGACATGTCAAACTTGTGAAATGTTATATTTTCTGTATATCTGCAATGTGCTTTCATTTTTTATGAATGATTTTCGCAGAAAATGTGTAGTCCAGGCGATATGAAACAACCAGTACTGCCTGAGTGACAAATGTTGATAAACCAGTAGGTGTACATAAAACCAGTGTATGTACCACAGCATTCCTAAAGGAAATGAGCTAAGAAGCAATGATATACAGTGTAACAGTTGCAATTATTAATTATTTAAGATGAGCTTTACTTCTTTCTCAGCTATATATTCACTACTTTTACTTTTTTCTTTTGTAGATGGGGACAGCGTGCATCTGCCTTCTGCCTCTGTTCTACCTCAGGTATGGCAGAAGATAAAAGGGATCAGAAGTACACAACTCAGCCTTACCTGTGCCATGATATGTGGCATGGTGGCTTATTCTTTTTTAATTATCTGATTTTCTTGGATACAATGAATTGATTGTTTTCTGCTGCTTATTCTCAACCTGTGTTCAGTCAATGTGCAAATGAGATGCTGAAGCTTCTCCTTCTCCCTCTTGCATGCATGTAAGGCTAGAGGTGCTGTGATCCATGTTAGAAGTTTTTTCCACTTCTTGATTTGAATCTAATCTTTCAATGTTGTCTGTCTTTATACAGCAACTGAAGCCTGTTTTGCCATGTCCTGCGCCACCTCCTGGACACGCCTGTGCTCCACTTCAGTCCGTGTCACAAACGTCATTTGTACAACAGACCTCCAAAGGCACTGCAGGTAAAGAGTAAAAGTTAAATTCTTAATCAAGGCCCCGGACTAAAACATGTACTTGGAAACAACTTTCTCCTAAAGTTAAACATTTAGGAGCCAAATGACTTTTTTAGTTGCCAAATCACAGAAACAATATTAGCCATATTACCCATGTGAAAGACTTACTGTGTCTTCTGTGCCTGTATGTTTGTTCAGTTCTTTTATTGCCTGGTTCTTGCACTTGCCTATTGGAACAGACTCTGACTGCTGATTGGACTTTTGCTCAAACTTTAAAATAATGTGCGTTTTTTGTTAGATCATCAAAACTATACAGTCACTGAGTGTAAACTCGTCAGATTCTGAGCCAGTACAGGTATAATTGACCAACATAATATCAGTGTCGCTTGGCCATTATGTATCCTCCTCTTCCTCTTATGCTGGTCAGCATTAATAAATGTAGGTTTTCTTGTGTTTATTCGCTGACAAAATCCATATTTAAGATCTGCTAATCTCACAGGACTGTTCACAGCTACAACAGCTGGTTATAACTGAGATGGAGTTTTCCTTTTCAGTCCCACTTAGTGTTTGCACAAAGCTCCCAATAAATTCAGCACATGATTTGTCATTATCATATTTCTTCTATTCAACCCTTCCGTTCTATTTCATTAACAAGGTTTGCTACATATATTTTGTGAAAGGTAATTCTTTGCTTGCGGTCACACAGGTTAAATTACATTTTATTTTCAGTTCTTTAATAAAGTTCTTCTCAGCATTATATAGTTACTAGTCATTTAGCCCGTTACAATAACGGGTGCTAGAACAGTAGTGCATAAACATTAGTAGGAACAGTCTATATTAAATGGCAAGGGACTTTGACCTCATTCTTTTTGTTGGTCGTATTTTTCTTTCTTTCAGCCTTTCTTTTGTTGATGTTTACTTGCTGAGCTGACCGTTCTTCGTGGGCTGCCGCCGTGTATTGTGTGTCTTTAATTTTCTGTGACAGTAATACTGTCTTGTACGGCTCTATTCAATAAGGGCGCGCACAAAAAGGCGAGCTTCAAAAGGGCGACCTCAATTGAGCGCGGGGAATAAAGGCGTTCGTAGCTCTGGAATATGTGAAGAGCAACAAAGGTGCAGATCTTTATTTACGCGCGCCTTTATTCGCTGCGCCCAATTGAGGTCGCCCTTTTGAGGCTCGCCTTTTTGTGCGCGCCCTTATTGAAGGATACCGTCTTGTACGTCCGCTGGCTTGTACGTCCGTAATATACCTTTAATTTTCTCTGGCGGTAATACAGGCGTGCGCGTCGGTAATATGCCTTTAATCTCCTCTGACAGTAATACTGGCTTGTATGTGGCTGTAATATGCGTCACTGTATTGTGTACCTTTAGTTTCCTCTCGCAGTAATACTGGTTTGTATTTCCGTAAAACGCCTCTAACTTTCTCTGACAGTAATATCACGCATCGCACCGTGCCCCGCGCATGCGCACTTCACCAGAAGACACCCACACACAGACACCTGGACGCACATAGGGATTTTATATATATAGATTTGTGACGTTTGCGACCATTGTAATCGCAGTCTGGAGCCCTGTTATCCCGTCATTAATAGTGAAACTGCTTCCTGCCTGTTTCTGCAATACAGGGATGACATGAGTTTTGGTTTAGAACTACAGGATATTTTCCCTTACAATTAGTGCTAATTTATTCTGGTGAATTCTTCCATGATTTACAACATAACAGCAGTAAGGCTGGGTAAACGCACACTGGCAAAAACACTTAGGACATAACTGTGGCGGCAGATGTTTGCAGCTAGTGGAGTACTGTTTTCATCCAGCTCTCCGGGGAGAAAAGTGCAAGAACTTATTGTAGTGGACGCTTCCAAAACCAGTAAAAAGTTTTGCCTACACAATAAAGTGTTATTAGCTTTATGTTTTATGCCTTTGAAGAGCTTATGGATGCCTTTCCTGCAGAGCTAGAGGCGTCAAAATCAAGATGTGTTCAGGTTAAATATTTTTTGTCATAGTCAATACCGATATATGAATAGGTGCTGCATTTACACTTTTTAAATGTTTACACATAATGTGGTACAAGTTGCACAATTTGTTTATCTTTAATTTTGTTTTGTAATTTTCAGTTTTGTTACGTGTGTCTTATTCTGTTACATTTCGCTTTTACACATTTTCTTTATTTCATTTAATTTAGATTTAATAAAGTAATATACATCTTTGTACTACATAAATCTGGCATTTCAATAGGAAATTAACAATTCACTTCAGGTTTATATATATCACAATTTAAATTATGTTCATTAGTTATACTGTATAAGTAATGAAGAAATTATTCACCAAGGGAGGTTTCCTATCTGTGTGCATTTATTGACGCACAGACTGTTCCTCCATGCATTTGTCAGCACAGTTTTGTTGTGCCACCTGTTTGCAGAAAGAGGACAATGTATAGCCCGACTGTCATCAGTACAGTGGTATTACTCTTGTATTTATTTGAAGGTGGTTGGAGACTTGTCTAAAGTGTGACCCCCCCAAAACTCACTGACCTCATTGCTTCATGAGAGACTGCTTGTCTCTCAACCAGGAAGCGGTGCATAGTGTGGGGCAATGATGCTACACACCAGGAAGATGAGCAATTGTGTGGCACACAAGGAAGGCTTGAGTAAGATAGGAGGTGGGTTGGGGGGGGTGGGGTGGTCTGGAGTTATCCATTATTTGCTTCTGAACTCTTTTGGCACCATTACTCAGGTCCAAAAGCTGGTATAGATACCAAAGTCAAAAATGATTTTTTGCTAGTGTTGCACCAAGATTACTGAAATTCTGTGTTTTATTGATTGCCAAAAAACTGAAGTGTCCAACAAAGAAACAGACAGGTGATTTATTTACAGGAGAAGTGTGTAAAAATGAAACCAAAAACAAATAAAAATAAACCTAGCTACCAAATCCTACTGAGAGATGAGAATCAAAGTTGAGAAAAACAGACAAAAATGTCAAACCAGACATGAAGTAAGGAATCACTATAACAAAAGATTTTTTTTTTTTTTATTATTAGGAGGTTTGTATCCGCAGATCGGATAGCAAAAGGAACCCCAGCCAACCTTTTATCCCGTTGCGGGTCACATATGGCAGCTCTCAAAACAATGAAGATAGAAGGAACTAAAAAATAGCTTTCAAAGCATACAAACATGCCAGATGAATTCATGTAAAACCTAATCATGACACCAAGTGCTCTGTTTATTTTTTGCAATTTTTTACCTGGTTTCGTAAACATGTACAACTCTTAAACTATGTAGCAGGAATATTTTTAATGTATCTGACAATGATGAATATAAGTGGATAAATGAATTGAATGTATACTCCCTTTTAGTTGCTTTTCTGTGCATTAGTAGAAAACACAGGAAGGAATGCATACTGACTAATCATAGTTGAGGTGAATTTTATTTTACAGCCATGTCTGGTAAACATATAAAAATATAAATAGGTTATTGTACATATCTATAAGGTATTGTATACATGCAAGTTTTTGCTGGATTCACTAATGAAAGAATGAAATAATCCTCAAAACTTAAATTTGTTCTCAGTGTTTAACTGGCTAGAGGTTTGTTCAAGCATTCTGGTAGTAATGCACAGGTCTAAAATAATGCAAAAATATTTGTTGTCTTCCTTTACTGCAGTTCATTTGCTTCACTTCCCTTGGGTATACCCACTGTATCTCAGTGTTCTATCTTCATTGCTTCCTTCTCTAATGACTCCCTTTTCACTTCTCTTCAGACGCAGGTCTTCCCTTAACACACTGTTTACCCAAGATTGTTCTTGGGAAAGACAGGCATACCCAAATGTACTGCAGTCTCCTATTTGCTCACTACTCTGATCCCAGCTCCTGCAATATTCAAATGCAGGACATCACATACATACCCATATACATACACATGCATACACAAACACGTGTCTAAATTCTCATGAGAGTTGAGCTTTGCCTGTATACTAGGTGTATGAAATTTGTAAAAACTGTTATTGCCTGCAAGTGATACCATGACTCGATAGTTGACTTTGATTAGTGTAAATCTTAAAGCCGTTGGATTAAAGTGAACAGAGTACTTGCTAAAGATTTATTCCAGTCCTAGGTTAGACTAGGACTGGAATATGCTAGGGTAGGCTGTGAACAAATTGTAGTCTTCATATTGATTTCTGCATTAGTGAGTTGCTTGGGCTTTCTTCTAGGTTCACAGAAAAGTAAACTATATTTCTTAATGTTGTGTATTATTGGGAAATTAGGTGAGTTTCCACTACACTTTAAAGAGTTTGTTACTCTGTATCTCTACTGGATGTCTTGTTCCTGTAAATAAATTGAGTAATTTAGTCTCTTTTTAAATTCTTCGGTCAGTTTCAAAAATTAGAACATTTTGCCCTGTGTGAAACATGGTGGCAGTGGTGGGATAGGAACTTGCAGCCTTTTGGAATCAAAACCAAACTGCATGTAATCCATGGGACATTTTTGTCATTTCCTTTTTGTAGCCATCTTTGAGTAGGCAGCTGTGCTGTCCTTGCCTTGGCAGCAGTGCACTGACCTTTCACATTTTCAAATTCTTTGTATACTTGTGGTGGGGCAATTGGGTGGTGGTCTTCGTTAGCTGGAATGTGGTGCAGCTGGAGTATGCCTTAGTTCTGGGCCTTTAGGCATCACTGACTGAAATGTGAGATGGGGATCACAGGGAAAAGAACGCAGAGTCAGTCCAAATGCATGTTTAATGATTAGACATTGCTTAAGAAAAAAATTGAACCGACAAGTGTCTAGATGCCACATGGAGAGTGGGTGTCGGAGTCTTGTGTTATTGTCTACAGGGAATCCTCTTGTTTCTGTAGTGACCATATAAAGGAAATGCTCTAGCTGTGTTTTGAAAGTGCTGGGAGGGGTTGGAATGTTTGGAGCGTTGGGACGTTGGACATGTGAAACAGACGTCTGTCTTAACAATAACACATCTGTTCTGGCTATGTGGGCAGTGAAATTCATTTTTAATAACTCTCTTATTCTCTCGCAGAGCCTTCTCAGGGTAAAGAGCCCAAAGCAGAGAGCGGTGACGCGGGTGTCTTTCTGGAGCAGTTTTCAGGACTTCTGCACGGCTCTTCACCGGTTTTTGAGAACAAGGAGGAAGTCTTGCAGGTGTCTAGGTCCACTGTGGGCCTCAGCAAAGGTTTGGAGCCTAGGACTACTTTCAGCACTGTTGAGGAAAGCAAAGGGAGTTCAGCGCCCCCTGGTGCAACAATGCAAAGCTCAAAGACAGAGCCCAAATCCACTGTAGTCTACAAAACCATCCTGCACACTAGCATTAACAGACAGGAGCCGCCAGCTGTTACTGGTCGGCCTCCCGGAGATCTCAAGCTGGCTCGAAGTCTTTCCAAGTCGGACTCAGACCTTTTGGTGTCACCCCCCAGTGAGGAAGAAGTGGCAGGACTGGCTAGCCGCAGCGAGTCCATTTCCAATTGCAGCAGTGGCAAAAAGAGACTGGAGAAGACACCATCATTTGCATCGGAATGGGACGAGGTGAGGATTCCAAGCGGTTTCTCTGGCAGGTGAAGGGTTGGTATTCTGGGTTGGTAATAATTGGATTTTGAAGGCTTGGAGATCTTGTTAATATAAAGGGTTGTCTTAAGAGCCCTGTGCTCAGGTATTTCTCTTTTACGTGAAGACATGTGGATAAAATGTTGTAGTTATCCTGGAATTTCATTGTTTTTTTTTTTTTAAATCAATTTAAGAATATGATTGTGATTAGTCAAACTCTCAATTTCATCTCAGATTTGTACTGTTTTGGAGTAGTCATAGTGAGACTATTACTCTAACACAGGGAACTGGAAGAGAAAAAGATGCGAGTAAGAGTTGTCTTTCTCCTGTTAAAGTACTCTCATTTTTTCCATTCTAAATTGTTTTTGAAAGGCGGTCTTTGTCTTCTTTCTTCATGGATTTGTGTTGAAGAGTGGTATGTGAAGGTGTCTGAGGGTTTGGTGTACTTGTAGTCCTTGAAAGCCCCTCTTTAAAAATTGGCATCTTAATTTACTATTTGGAGAAGTGTTGAGAGGTGCTGCTTTAACATTCAAATAATAGCATTCCTATGCACTTTGTGATGTGGGGAATGGGTGTAAATATAGGGACGCTTATTAGCAAATCCAGGTGCAGATGCTTTATATTGAAGCTGATTGGGAAAGGAATGTTAATTACATGTCTAGATTTTAATGTGCACCTATTATTTTTGTTTAGTAGATGCCTTTAATCAAGGTGACTTACAGAAGCAAAGCATAACACATACAATTTAAGTAATGGCAAAGTTATCTTAGTCCTTAGATGAATATCGCTTTGAATTTTTTGCTTCCTTTCTTTTCCATATATTATTGTTAGATATTAATGACAGTCTAGAATGCTTACACTAAAGAATCGGTTCTAAACATCCGTGAGAATGCACAGAGTATACTCTTTTGATATTGTTCTGGAAATAGGAGATGTAAGTAATGGCTTGACTTCAGTCGCTTGAGGTTTTTAAATGGAAATGATAATGCTGAAAAATTGAAATGTATTTATTTATTTAGCAGGTGATTTTGTCCAAAGCAGTTTACAAAGCATAAATGCATGAAGTCAGATACAGAGGAACTATTCAAGTAGTTAGCCATAATGTATTGGTCAGAGTGCTTCCATTAGTGCTAATCAGATGATTATTTATTTATTTCACAGACTTTTATTCAAAATATCTTAAAAATCACAAGTGCTTAAGACAGTTGATTTCTTATTTAACTGGAACAATGGTGGAGACTTGTTCTTTACAGGCCATTACCTTTGCTGCTAGGCCACACTGCTTTCACAAGCTACGTAAACTCCTGTCTAAAATCATACATAATTTCACAAGTGAAAGTGCAACACGTTAAGGTGCAAGAGTAAATAATAATCAAAGTCCTTATTATAGGCATCAGCGTATTACACCTCAAGTCCTCAAGCCCTTTACAGAAACTGCCAATTTGTTTTATTAGTTCTAATTATTTTAAAGAGGCTGCAAAGGACAGGACAAGAGCTGAGAAAGAGTGCGTCGTAAAGCTGCTGTGCATCAGAAGTGGTACAATCAGACAATTGCTGGAAGCAGACTGTGGCGCTTAGTGCAGACGGATGCCGGGCTGGAGACACGCAGGCTCAGACCCCACTAATTCAGCCCCAGAGTTATGAATGTGATTCAAAGTATATGAGGACATCAAGATGAGGACGCGTGACACATAAACAGGAAAGAAACATTGCATTTACAAAAGCACGTGAAATATTTTTAGGTCTCAGCAGCCCAACTTAATGAACAGTACTCTATAAACAAGGAAGCACTTTTCTGGGTTATTTACTTACTTATATTTGCTGCCTATTAGAGAGATGTTGGCACTTTTACAGTTTCTCCAACTGGGACCAGTATCCCTGTCACTACTTTCAAGAATTAATATATTTACAATTAACCAAAAAAAGGTGCTAAGTGGGGATTTCACATCAAAAAGCTGTTAGTATTTCAGGTTCCTCACATACTTACAGGCGTTATCTCCATCTTTTACACTTCATTTGCATCGTGCCTTTTGTCAGCCCCAGTTTGTTTTATAAGTCTGGTTTGACACTTTTATTGATGTCATAAGAATCTAATGCTTGAGCTCTTAAAGAAAGTAAGCTGGCTGCGAAAACAATATGCCTCATCATAAACATCTCATTTAAAACATCATTGCACATTGTTAAAGTCATTGTCTAGTGTGCTGAAAATGATTTAATAAATATTTCAAAACAAACCCCTGGGATAATCTGTTAAGTGTTACGAATGAAGGTAGTTTTACATTTTGTCCAGCTGCATCTTGCCAGTTTTGTTAGGTGTGTTCATATACTGTATAATAAGCAAGGCACCTATTGAGAGCCATGCCCATGTCTGTCTGTCTGTATGAAATAATTCTGTCCCCCATGGACTAATTTTGTTGAAATGTAGCATGCTTACTCTTGAAAGAAAATTGTCAAAACAGTTCAGTTTTCATTTAAAATATCTGAAACAGATCACACTATGCATGGTTTTAAAATTTTAAAATCTATCATTGAAAAGCATTGGAGAATTTGCAGATTAAAATGAAGATCATTCCTGTATGACTTCAAATATTGTTTCAGTTTTTACCTTGAACGCTGTTGCTTAACCGTGTACGTTTTGTGTTTTTTTTCATCTTTTACTTGTCTGATCGCTGTTCAGATGCCCCATGGAAGTGATTCAGACACTGGGCAAGAGCGTACACGCAGACAGCTCACACGGCAGCACCTTCTCCTGCTGCTTTAGTCAAGTTAGTTAATAGAGTACATGGGTTTAGCAATGGCAGTGCCATCTGGCACCCAACCCCAAATATATCCAAGTGATTGTGACAAGCACCTGACCTTCATACCCATCATATACAACATAGCCCCTGATCAGTGTTAAATGTTTAACTTAAGATACACGAATGACCCACGCTAAACCCCAGGGAGGGCAGATTTAATGTACATGTACGAGGCATAGGCGAAACCTAGCTCTTCAGATTGTTATCCGTGTTTGCCACCGTACAACAATTCCAGAGGCAGGTAAGACCCTAATCCCTGCAAATCCTACAGATTCCCCTGGAAATGGAGCTGCAGTTGATCTATGGGCAGAAGATTGGACCACAGTGGTCACTAGAAGTGAGGATGGAGCAGGATTAATGTTTGCTCGTTTGCTGATTACTTTGTGGTATAACACACAAAAGACTGAGCATGTGTTATTGTTTATTCATCCCTGAAAAGCCGCTTTTATCGCAATGCGTCTTCAGACTGGAATTAAAATCTTTTAAGGTTCCGTTCATATAGTCAAATCATGCAATATGTATGCATTTTTTGTTAAATATTATTAACAGTTACTTCCAGAAAACTCGGTATTTAATGTCAACAGGGAGATGTTATCCCCACAATACAGTACTTTTTGAATTGAAGATCCTCCTCTCTCCCTCATTCATTGGTCAAGAGTCCTGTCTTCAAGTTTCCAGTTAAAAGAAAATCATATTGCTGGAATGTATCTTATAGCTTGGTAAAAACGTGTAAAGCAAGCATTTGCTATTTAAATGTACACTTGGCATTCTGGAAATGAATTTTCAGTCTCCTTTGTTTTGTAGTTTCTGGTGAACATTTTTTTCCTCATTGTATATGGCTCCATTCATGTCAGTCTACTGGTGTTTGTGCATTGCATGAAGATGGGCCTTTTTTTTCAAAATATCTAGATTTTGTAGCCTTCTCTTCCTGGTTATTTGCAGCTGTAGTGACCTAGTCAACCACCAAGCAACTTTGATAGTGTTTGAGTTTTATTTTTTCATTTGTCTTTGGGACTTTCTAAAACACTATGCCTCGCTCAGTTGTAAGTTTTGTTCTTTGTTATTTTTTTAACTTTGCACTTTTTACCAAGTCACATTTTATATATTATACCTTGCTTTTATAAGCAATACTTGGTAAATGTGTTTGATAAATATTAATAGTACACCCTGATTGTGACTTTTGCTAAAATGAAATAAAGTTCAGCTGAAAGAAAATGCTTGTGCATCTTTTATGATGAGCACCTTTTCAAGCATTGTAATATAAACGTGTTTGCAAATAGTGCCAGTCATTCAGAGCAGCTACCCCATGTCTATTACAATATCATTAATATTATGCCTGTCTTCTTGAACACCATCTTCAAGAAGTGGGACCTTAAAATATTTGATATATTATAAAGAAGTGCCTTTATTATCTTAAAATATATTAGAATGCAGTTCTTACCTACAGTAGCTGCTGTTGTCCGTAGAGGTGCAGGATCTCAGTCTTCTGGGGAGGTTAGCCGGCCTCCTTGTCCTGTCAGATGACCATTATTGTTTATCTCCATTCTTTTCCACTTTCTAAAGCTCCTTAGACACTTCACCCATTTCAAAGGCTAGGTACCCCAAGATTGTTTTTGGGTTTTCCTACCTGTATCTGTATTCCAAATGGTTCACTGCATTCCTTACCCTGGTTCTCCATGTCACCTGCAAAAGATAATGCATTTGATAAGTTGTCTGCAGCCTTCTGTATTGTTCTGTGAATGCTCATGTTTACTTAATGAAGCTGTTAGCACATTCTACATCCTTGAACCCACAGCCATGACTAATGAATATTCTCTGCAGCAGCTTTTCAGACCATGTTGACTACTGTCAATAGCAGTGCACGTTATAAACATGGAATAGGAGGTCGTAAGCTCATTTTCTTAGTGGCATTCTGGTGATAGTAGGTGTCACTTTGACAAACTTTAATGGCATCTTGCAACCTAGAACTGTCATTTCCACAACTAGCAAAATGTATGTTTGAAGATGTTGGTGTGTATAAAAGAAGAGAAAATACTTGTTAGTCAAGAATATCTATCATCTTGTTGCAGTGGGTAGTGTTCATCGTTCTAGGGCTCCTCATTTGCTGTAGCCTGTGTGTCTGAGAAAGCACAAAGGATGCCTGTTGGCTTTTGTTTTTTATTCACGTCATTGGCTATACTAATAGACCTCAACAGTCTTGTGTTTAAGAGGAAAAATGCCGTTCCAAAGTGAACCGTCTGTGAAAAATGCTCTGGGAGCAACTTCAGAACTGAGATTAAAATTTTATGTCTTACTGTTTCCTGTTATTTTCTACAGAATCTGTTCCCACATATCAGTGACACACAGTTCCATCATTGTTCCTCACAAAAATTATATTTTTATATGAATTCCCTTCCCTAGCCTAATAGCTTAGAAAGTCTGATGATCAGGCCCATTGTAACTGCTGGCAGAGTTCCACTTTCACTT
The DNA here is from genome assembly GCF_900747795.2 of Erpetoichthys calabaricus. Taxonomy (NCBI): domain Eukaryota; kingdom Metazoa; phylum Chordata; class Cladistia; order Polypteriformes; family Polypteridae; genus Erpetoichthys; species Erpetoichthys calabaricus. The sequence continues at coordinate 85,300,285 of NC_041396.2, forward strand.
GAAATTTATTTGTTTCTTACATTTTATGGTTGCTTTTTTGTGCTCGATGGTGGGTGATAGGCTCTGACTGTAAAATTAAATTTTAGCCTGTAACTTAGCCCTCCAAAGTTATCAAGGACAGGATGTTTAGAGAGTTAGACATGTAAACCTAAATTCATTTTCACAGGGATTAAATAGCAAGTCTTTGGCAAATGAATGTGTTACACTGGTTGACAGTATTTAGATGCGAACAGTTACATTGATTTCAAACAATTGATCATATAATGAAATTGCCACAGTATTTGGTAGGGCAGAGATTACACCACTTGATGAGAGTCATAAATATTTGTGAGTTAATGCATGTTTAAAGTGTTTCTGAAGATAAGTTAGGTGTGATTCGGAGACCCTTGGGGTTGTGCCGTAGCACAGTGCACCTGTCCTACAATTCTAGCCGCCAGCTAATGTTCACACTTTGTTAAGCTATTGTCTAATTTATAGTACAGCTGAGGTGGTGTCTCTGTAATGGTTTCAGAAAAAGTGTAGATGTGTTCCACTGTGCCAGAGGAATTCCCCGTCTATGAATCAGATATTGGTTAATGAATGAGCACATTAAAAGTAAAACACAAATACCTAAAAGTCTGAGGCTCAGGAAGCTGCCATGTAAAGTTACTCTTTAACTGGAAACTCCAAATCTCCCCGTAGTGGCTTTGTAAGTTAGTGTGCCTTGCAATTCTGTGATGTCATGTAAAGACACTGTTTCAGCTATACTGTATATACACAAACTTACTGTATATGGATTGAAATCCAGATTCAAGGCATACCAACTGTCCAGTTCTCTCTGTACATGGATGTCCACTTGACAATTATGTACAATTTCCCTTTCCTTTATACCGCTTAACCACAAGACCACAAAGACAAAAGGACTACCAGTAATAAGCTTTTAATGGCATGAAATACCTTCATATTAAATGGTATGTGGATTACACACTACAGTAACACGTAACTAAAACTTGGCCTAAAGTGTTAAATGAGTAAAGGCAGTCTTAAAGGAGGAGAGAAATGTTTACAGCATACTGATACCTATTTGTATATGCATTATTGATGCTTATGCAATACATTTCTTACAGGAGTATGTCTATGCACTTTTCTTTTATGTAACTAAACAACACTCTCATTTTCCTTTTTCTGTGGAAGTCAATTGAAGCAGTCACATATGCAGCTCTGCATAACTTCACCCCAGAATAGCTGTGTTAAACTCTTCCTACTTTATTTTTGAGATGAATCTAACAAAATTCAGAGACGCCATTGTTTGATTTTGTAAAGGATCTACACAATAAACTGCTAAAAGAAATGATCTGGTAATTTCAGTATTTCTCTCAATGTGCAAGACAAACCCGAAAAAGAGAAATTTGAGCTTGAACTGCCCATTGCTAACCAGTCTTGGTTATAACAGAACTGCCCATTTAGCCAGTGAATTCCCAGGCCATGTATCAAAACTCACCTTGGTGGTGTTCAGCACTGGTGATGTTGGTTTTATCCACAAATGTGATCATGTTGTGATATTACAGACTATGGAACATGCATCTATGTTTTAACCAGCATAAATCTTGTGAGATATATATATGGTACATTATATCTGGAATCAGAATATAGTCCTCTTTTTTTTTTTTTATTTGTTTCAGTATGGAAATACCCATCGGTTCATCTATTCTCAAAAGTTTTTCACTAAATTTCAGGTCCCAGGGACTCCGCAACCAGCCCTTAATTGAATACCGATCCAAGCTCATGCACACACCGATACTCATCCATATCAGAACAGGTTGTAGTTGACTTTCACTCAGCCAAACGCATCTTTGGGATGTTGGAGAAAACCTCACAAAGTACTGGGCAGAGGTGAAAAGTCAGCAGAAGGGCTATTCAGTTACAAACTCTGTTGGGCCTGGTTTTCAAACCAAGAAGTGGAGCTGAGCTGGACATTTTCAGCAGCCAGTAAGCAGCAAATAATATTTAAAATATATTTTTATATTTTAGATATATTTTTAAATAAATATTTTGGCAAATATTTAAGCCAACACAAATGAACAAATTACAAAACAAGTAATGTTTGTTTATTGTTTCTCTTTTAAATTTGGTCACATCTGACACAGGCACATCAAAAAGTGTATAAACAAACAATAAAAAAGCTAAAACTGAATAGAATCTCCCATTGTAGCAATACTTTTCTTCCACTTTTTAAATAAAAAAAATAAACATTTTGGTCATATCTAACCTTGACATATCTCAGAATATATTAAAACAAAGTAGTGCATAGTATTAACAATAACATTTGTTTGTGTGACCTAGGTACATCACTAAGTGCATTTAAACAGAATAAAAAAGAAATATCAAAGCTATCCGTGCAGAAACCCATAACAAGTGATAACAGTAACTAACACACATGAATACGATGTCTATTGCACGCTGAGGGAACATAGGTGTGTGATTAGCAGTGCCTGTTTTGTAAAGGTGGTGGTACACGTGTTGCTTTTGGATCAAGTCTAAGGTACTGTGAAGGTATTTAGAGGCAGAGAATCCTAGCACTACATGTTTTGTTTATTTGGTGAAAAACCATAATGTTTAAAACTTGAAATTGACAAATCATCAAGTATAACAATAATAATAATAATAATAATTCTTTACCTTCCACTTCCATTATGCCACCTGTGAAGATGTACTGTACTGTGTAATGTTGTGCTTGATAGTTTAAAATTACAAATACAGAATTTCCGCAGGTTAATAACGAGCTATGCGTTCTACAAGTGATGTGTTATGCATTCCCGCAAAGCAGTCAGTGCTTAGTATAAACTCTTTGCATGTTTTCGTCAAATGCAGTCTTTCTAATTTGTTCTTTGCTTTGCGTGTCAATGACTGATCGTCATCCTCATAACAGCCATAAATTTGCAGGGTTGAAGTGTGAGAGTGGAAGGTCAGCCAATCATATGAAGAGAAGTGCAGAGACGGTGCTTGTCGGTAACAAGGCTCTCATTGAAGTAACCATTAGATTCATTTGCAAAAACACACGTTAGCACTCACTGAATGAAACTGGAATACAACTAAGATTCAGCACACAATTGATCATAGAATCATTTAATATGTAGTCGATGCCAGGACCAGAATGTTGTTGCTGAGGTGCGCGTACAACATACTGCCTCATACCGTCACAAAAAAAAACTCACTGCATCATAGACTACTACCACCACTTTTAGACACACAATGCAAATCATTCTTGGTTGAGTGTTGCTAGGCCACACAGAGTGTTACATTCATGGTTTGTAATACTATGGGAATTTATGTAGGGATTTCTGAAGGCTTTTTAAATTTGCGTCTGTCTCAGTTTTTCCTCCCCATTTCTAGCAGGACCACAGGCTGGGCCACTCAGAGGTTGTTTCTAGGCCGCAATTTGAATAGGCCGGCTCTTCAGTCACTAGACTTGGGAGCCATGAGACATCGGTGCTAATCACCATGTTACCCTATCTGAGAATAATCAAAACAAATTAATAAGTATTGTATAATCAAATTGTTTAAGATGATCAAAGTGATTAAAACCTCCATTGCGATCAATATTGGTAGTTTCATTTTGAGGTATTGAATCATTTTTTCCAGGTTTTTGAAAGTGATTGTATGTGTGCCATCTTAAAAATCTGTGATCAACAATTAAAAAAGGCCAAACATTATATTTATTATTGTTTTTTAAATTATTTTTATGTTTTCAATATAAAGAATAATAACAATTTTTACAACAGCCTTTCACTGCGTACATTAAACTATAACATTTAAACTGAACTTAACCAGAATGATGATTTTCTTGGTCAAATAATCAATGCATATATTTCTTCAAGGGATCAAAAGTGATGTGACACAAATTAAATTTCTGCCATAAGCCTCTTAGTGTTGTCAACTTCTCAGAATGATCCATTGCCTGTGAGTGAGCACATGTGCCTTTGTAGTTAGTTTTATTTTGAAAAGACTTTCTCTAAAGCAAGTAAGACTTTTGAATAAGTGTAAGTGTGCATTTGTTATACCAGAATATCTAAAGATCAAGTTAGATAGCCATTTTCATAATTCAAACAGCTAAATGTTCTTTGGGATGTTTGGTTTTCTGCCAAATAGTAAAAATCGTTTTAAAAATAAAGATATAACATTTAAAACACTAATGAAACTGGTGCTCTGAATGCTGTTATTGCTGCAAAAGGCAGCTCTATTAAATATTAGACCGTGTAGATGAATACTTAAGCAAACGGCATACTGTATGTCCTCTTATCCTTTTAATTTTTTCCTAGTTCTATATTAAAAAAAAAAGTAATTTTGAATTTCGGTGCTTTAAATAAAAATACCACAGAGAATACAATTTCAATGTAGTATTTGTTCAAAAGAATGAATACTTTTTCATAGTACTGACTATATATAGTTTAGAACTTTTAGAACTTTGTTTGTCCATAGGAGTAAATTTGGCTTTTTACAGAAGCTATATCCATCCATCCATCCATCCTCTTCCGCTTATCCGAGGTCGGGTCGTGGGGGCAGCAGCTTGAGCAGAGATGCTCAGACTTCCCTCTCCCCAGCCACTTCTTCTAGCTCTTCCGGGAGAATCCCAAGGCGTTCCCAGGCCAGCCGAGAGACATATTCCCTCCAGCGTGTCCTGGGTCTTCCCCGGGGCCTCCTCCTGGTTAGACGTACCTGGAACACCTCACCAGGGAGGCGTCCAGGAGGCATCCTAATCAGATGCCCGAGCCACCTCATCTGACTCCTCTCGATGCGGAGGAGCAGCGGCTCTACTCTGAGCCCCTCCCGGATGACTGAGCTTCTCACCCTATCTTTAAGGGAAAGCCCAGACACCCTGCGGAGGAAACTAATTTCAGCCGCTTGTATTCGCGATCTCGTTCTTTTGGTCACTACCCATAGCTCATGACCATAGGTGAGGGTAGGAACATAGATCGACTGGTAAATTGAGAGCTTCACCTTGCGGCTCAGCTCCTTTTCCATCACGACAGACCGATGCAGAGCCCGCATTACTGCGGATGCCGCACCGATCCGCCTGTCGCTCTCACGCTCCATTCTTCCCTCACTCATGAACAAGACCCCAAGATACTTTAACTCCTCCACTTGGGGCAGGATCTCGCTACCAACCCTGAGAGGGCACTCCACCCTTTTCCGGCTGAGGACCATGGTCTCGGATTTGGAGGTGCTGATTCCCATCCCAGCCGCTTCACACTCGGCTGTGAACCGATCTAGAGAGAGCTGAAGATTACGGCCTGATAAAGCAAACAGGACAACATCATCTGCAAAAAGCAGTGACCCAATCCTGAGTCCACCAAACCGGACCCCCTCAACGCCCAGGCTGTGCCTAGAAATTCTGTCCATAAAAGTTATGAACAGAATCGGTGACAAAGGGCAGCCCTGGCGGAGTCCAACTCTCACTGGAAACGGGTTCGACTTACTGCCGGCAATGCGGACCAAGCTCTGGCACCGATCATACAGGGACCGAACAGCCCTTATGAGGGGGTCTGGTACCCCATACTCTCGGAGTACCCCCCACAGGATTCCCCGAGGGGCACGGTCGAATGCCTTTTCTAAGTCCACAAAACACATGTAGACTGGTTGGGCAAACTCCCATGTACCCTCCAGGACCCTGCTAAGGCTGTAGAGCTGGTCCACTGTTCCGCGACCAGGACGAAAACCACACTGTTCCTCCTGAATCCGAGGCTCAACTATCCGACGGACCCTCCTCTCCAGGACCCCCGAATAGACTTTTCCAGGGAGGCTGAGGAGTGTAATCCCTCTGTAGTTGGAACACACCCTCCGGTCCCCTTTCTTAAAGAGGGGGACCACCACCCCGGTCCGCAATGTTGCAGAAGCGTGTCAACCAAGACAGTCCTACAACATCCAGAGCCTTGAGGAACTCCGGGCGTATCTCATCCACCCCTGGGGCCCTGCCACCAAGGAGTTTTTTGACCACCTCGTTGACCTCAGTCCCAGAGATGGGGGAGCCCACGTCTGAGTCCCCAGACTCTGCTTCCTCATTGGAAGGCATGTTATTGGGATTGAGGAGGTCTTCGAAGTATTCCCCCCACCGACCCACAACGTCCCGAGTCGAGGTCAGCAGCGCACCATCACCACCATATACAGTGTTGACACTGCACTGCTTCGCCCTCCTGAGACGCTGGACCAGAATCTCCTCGAAGCCGTCCGAAAGTCGTTCTCCCTGGCCTCCCCAAACTCCTCCCACGCCCGAGTTTTTGCCTCAGCAACCACCGAAGCCGCATTCCGCTTGGCCTGCCGGTACCTATCAGCTGCCTCCAGAGTCCCACAGGACAAAAGGGTCCTGTAGGACTCCTTCTTCAGCTTGACGGCATCCCTCACCGCCGGTGTCCACCAACGGATTCGGGGATTGCCACCATGACAGGCACCGACCACCTTACGGCCACAGCTCCGGTCAGCTGCCTCAACAATAGAGGCACGGGATATGGCCCATTCGGACTCAATGTCCCCCACCTCCCTCGGGATGTGGTCGAAGTTCTGCCAGAGGTGGGAGTTGAAGCTACTTCTGACAGGGGGCTCTGGCAGACGTTCCCAGCAGACCCTCACAACACGTTTGGGCCTATCAGGCCTGACCGGCATCCTCCCCCACCATCGAAGCCAACTCGCCACCAGGTGGTGATCAGTTGACAGCTCCGCCCCTCTCTTCACCCGAGTGTCCAAGACATGTGGCCCCTCTCATAGGTGGTGAGCCCATAGGAAGCAGAAGCTATATAAATAAATAAATATACATTTATTAAAGTGTCTTTTGAAACGATGACCAGTTATTTTAGTTTGCCACAGAGGGACTCCTCACAAGTTCCAGACACATTACAAGGGTCATTAAAGCAAATGGGATGCACTTGACCACAATTCTGAGTGCCACAGCAAAGGGTCTGAATACTTAAATAAGTGATTTCAGTTTTTATTTCTAATACATTTACAAACCTTTCTGAAAACATGTTTTTACTTTGTCATTATGGGTTATTGGGTGTAGATTGATGGGCAAAGATTTAAAATTTCTCCATTTAAAATTAAATTTGCTGTGTGTTATCTGCTCGTGAAACACTGAAAAACAATGAAGAGCCTCTCTGAATATTTGGACAGTGGTGGGATATAAAAGCTTTCTCAGTGGGTCTTTTTTAAATTAGAGTATCTGTATAGTAATGAGTAAAGCATAACATGAAAATGTAACTGTTACAAAGTAGTATGTGTTTGAAAAGGAGAGCTGTGATACTTTGTTCTATATAATTATATACCTATATTTTTAAATCATTTTTAGTGTTATTGTCTTGTCCTGCTAATGTTCTGCCATTCTTTTTATCCAAAGTGAATTGGATATCAGTGCTTTTGTTTTAGTGATGCTGGAAATGAAGAGTAGCAAAAAGGAAAGAAAGGGATAAATGTGGTCATTGCTATTGATTTGCACCGGTGTAGAGAGATGGATCAATGAAAGATAGCACAGAGGTAGAATTGCAGTAATTTGTCTGTCTTTCCAAACTGTTCTTAAGGTTGGAGTGCCTCATTTTACTTAATGTTTACTGTGGGACCAAGTACAGTGCCTGTATGGGGAGGAGATATTTTTTACATATATCTGTATTTTCTTTTGATTGAAAAGTTTGACTTTACTTTCATCAGCACCTGTCACTTCTTGACATGTATCTGTTAGGCCTGATGCTAGACTACATCCTGACATGCCTGGTTTATGTAATTACCCTGGGTTGCATTAGTGTTTTGTGATCTTCTAAATGATTTGCTTTGTTTGGGTTGGGTGGGGGTGCTGGGGGGTCATTTGGAACGGGCAATTTGATGAATTCTTGCCTGTTAGGTTTGTGGGAGAAAAATACAAGTACAATATGTCCTTAGCTAAGAAGTCACCACTGAAAGGGAATGATTGTTATTACATTTCTTGCAGCAAAAAACCCTGCCTCCGGCTTCCAAACCCCGGAGAGCTAAGTCCTTGTACAGCGTAAGAATGTTTTTTTTTGTTTTGTTTTTATTTGGGGTGTGTGTGTGTTGGGGCACGTGGATTTATTCAAGTGTTTTTTTTTATTCATCTTTATTTTGTCTGCAGGGGGCATTGTGATGCTTCTTT